>NW_022984797.1:192030-200235 GCF_010094145.1 Didymella exigua CBS 183.55
AATAATAGATTATGTAAGCGTATCTCTGCTAGTTAAGAAGCTATAAGCCAAAACGTAAAAAAGCATACCCTACCCATCCGCCAGCCTACTAACAGCTATAAACAGGGTCACGCCTATCTAGGCTACAAGCTTTCAAGATAGTAGATGCTTTAAATCTAGTATAAGTTAGAAGGAGATAATAAAACACTACTAAGAGTATATAATAATAAATTATCCCCTTAGATTAGGGCAGCATAAGGCCTTTGTAGCTAATAATACAGTGTTTCTTACTAAAGGGGGTGCAGCCTCCTAGAGCTACAAAGGGGACGCCTAATATGCTGTAAGCATACTATCTAACTAGGGCAGACCTTAATATTAATGTATAGTAGGTAGGAAAACTACTATGCTTAAGCAGCCTTTAGATTAAGAGCCTGCTTCTACTAGGGGAGCAAAATGCCCTGTATGTAGATAACGCCACTCTATATAGGATTGCTACTATATTAATTAAGACAGAGCTCCTAAGTAGTAGAAACTAAATAAGATTATTTCTAAACTTATTAAGTTTAATAAGTATAAGAAAGATATTACCTTTTAAGGGCTACTTTGCGCACAAAGTAAGAGTAGATTAAGAACACTAGTAGTAAAGCACTTATACACCCCTACTCTAGAAATCCTAGACAATTAACTAGAGGGCTAAGAAATTACTAATATTAAAGTAGCACTTAGTACAGTAAACTAACAGGATACTACTAACTATCTACTATAGAAGTTATTTATACTTAACTTAGGTTCTACCTGTTATATTACTAACAACCCTAACTATATCTATAGGTTCTAATAGCTATTGCCTAGAGACTTTATATAGGCTAGGAATTCTAAGGTGCTAGTTAGAGGATATAGATTAATTAATCTACTCCTAAGGAGTAGAGCTAGGACAACTAAGGTCACCCTTACAGATATGGCAATTTGCCTAGACCTGCTATACAACCTAGTGTCCTTCTGCCTACTATAAAACAGAGGTATATAGTAGGATATATAAGTAGACCTAATAACTCTCTAATAAGCAAATAGCTAAGTAATTAGAGTAGTATTAGAAATGCTTAGCTAGTAGGTGCTTAAGTATAAACTATCCCTACTAGCTACTAACTACACACACAAAATCACTACACGCACTAAGAGAGGACTATAGAAGGCCTTAGCAATATAGTAGCACAAGCAACTTAGTTACCCTAGTCCTGCTGCAATTAAACACATTGTCTAGCAGACTTAGGGGGTGTAGATCTAAGGTATTACTATAGTTAAATACAACACTTATAGAATAGCTAAATTACAATAGCAAATTAGCTATCTACTAAGAATTAATAATAACAGACCTAGAGAAAGACTTAGTATTAACTTCTACTCCTATAAAGTATAAGGAGTTACTAAAGAAAAGAGCTAGATACTTATAACTAATAGGTTCTTAGGCCTATAGTAGGACCTCTACTTTACAGATTATTGCACAGCAAAGTTAATTATTAAGGCACTATTAATATTTATCCTTTTCTTAAAAAATTACTATAATATCTTAGTTAAGACTATTAAGGCAGATAACAAGATAGCTATAGTTAAACTAGACATATTAAAATAGCTAGCAACACAAGGAGTTATTGTGGAGCCTTTAGCGCTAGACACATAAGCACAGAACAGTAACACAGAACACTTAGGGGGTGTGAACAAGGAGAAAGCTCGCGCAATGCAACTTAATGCTAACCTCTCCTAGGAACTGTGGCCAGAAATTACAAGGGCAGCAGTATACCTCTACAATTAAACGCTAAACTATGCAAACTATTAGAAAACACTATACAAAATATTCTTTACACAAGTTGCCTTTAGTAATAGAATAGTAATATTACTATAAAAACCTAACCTTGCGCACCTAAGAGTATATAGGTACAAAGTGTTTGCTATAACAGATAACACACATAGAGGTAAATTACATCTTTAATAACTAGACCTAAAGGCCTAGATTAGCTATCTAGTAGGCTACTAGTTATTAAATATCTATTAAATCTAGATACTGTTACTTAGTAAGGTAATAAGCACTTAAGATATTATATTTAATAAAGACATAGTATTTAATAGGAGAATTAAGGACCTTATAGAGAACCTTATACATAATATACTTAAAGAAATAGTAATATATATGCAATCTATTAAGCTACTAACACCTACCTAGTAACTAGAAACAGATTCCTTTTATAAGGATAAAGCCCTAGCAGAGCTGTCACCACAAGACAAAGTAGACCTGCTAGGCTACTATTACGGACAGAAGATACAGGATAGCTATCCTACCCCTCTATTAACACTGCCACCTGCAGCACTACTTGCAGGCATTATAGCTAGTAATTAAACAACTCTAACGCAACAAGCGTCCTTAACTACTGTCCTGTAGGCAGCATTATTCCTTATAGGAACCTAAGCTAGATGTGTTAGAATATACAGAGGAGAAGTTATAGACAAGGCTAAGATAATAAGAATACTTACTAAAGGCTTAAAGCCCTATTAAAGTTAACTTCTACCTCTACCTATATTCTAAACTAAGCTTAAGGATTACCCTATAGGTAAACTCCTTTAAGAAGCTAAGCAAGAGCACCTTATAAGCTACTAAGAAATAAAATTATAGTTAGAAGTACTACTTTAGAAAATTAGACTAACAGGACAACAGATCCTTAACTACATATAGGTATATACCTATAAGCTTAATAGATATTATTAACTACTAAAGTGTAAGGCGTAACTAGTAGTTAGAGGCAATTAACAACGCAATATTACATCACAAGACACCTACGCAGCCACGCTTGCTAGCTAATCCTTTCAAACAATAATAGCTATAGCAGCTTACTATAACATGGAGCTTAAACAATACGACGTTACTAACGCGTTTGTTCATGCTACAATGGACAGAGAGGTCTACATAAGGATGCCCCAAGGCTATTAGAAGCCTAGCATAATACTGCAAGTAAATAAGGCACTTTACAGCCTACACATCTCTCCCCTCCTCTAGTAGAAGAACTTTACTGCAACACTAAAAGCACTAGGTTTCTAGACTATGCCTTACAAACCCTGCTGTCTAACTAAGGGTAGTATTATTATCTTCTTTTATATTAATAATATTATCCTTATGTATAATAAATTAAAAGAGTAAGAGGTAATATAGATAATTAGCCACGTATAGAGTAAGTACACCTACATAGGAGGGCACAACCTACAGTAGTTCCTTAGCATAGAGATTATATAAGACTAAGCAAGCAAGAAAATCTACCTATCTTAGGCAGCGTACTTAGACAAAATTAGTTGCCTTGCTAAGAACACAACTATACAACATAACACTCTAATAGGTATAACTAAACTACAGCTAAGGAGCAGACTAGCAGCGCCAGCAGAAATTAACAAGTATCAGCGCAAAATTGGATCACTGCTGTTTGCTGCGGTCACCACGCGACCTGACATTGCGTTCGCCACATCAAGGCTTGCCCAGTTCCTCACCAATCCAGGCATCAGCCACCAAGATGCTGCGGACCGGGTCCTTCTATATCTACTCAACACTAAACAGCGATCACTGCAGCTTAGAGGAGGCATTAGCCTCCAGGTAGCAAGTAACGTGTCCTTTGCTGACAACACTATAGACAGAAAGAGCTCCTAAGGCTACACAATTAAACTCTTTAGCAGCCTTATTATATAGAAAGCAAATAAGCAGGATATAGTAATAATATTAATAACTAAGGCTAAGCTTCTTACTCTTACACAGGTTGTAAAAGAAGCACTCTTTATCTTAAGGCTCTTATGCAAACTACACATTAATATAGGCGCACACACTATTATAATATAATATAATAATAAATAAATAATTTAACTAGTTACTAAGGAAGTGTTATAACTACATACTAAACTTTAGCATGTAGATATCTACAAGTACTAGCTCTAACAGGAGGTGGCTACTAGAAAGATTATTATAGAACATGTCTAGTCTATAACGTACTCTATCACCGAGCCGGTCATATCACCAAACCAGTCACTTAAAATCCCACCAAAAAAAACAGAAACCATACCCCTGCATCTTAATAACTACTTAATAGAATCTTCTAAAAACTTTAGAATAGAGCTACATCTATACTAATAAGACTGTTTAAAAGTCTTAGAGTGCTTAGCCCTATATTGCAGATGTTGTTTAGAAGATACTAAAATACAGGGGTAGCTGCAGGCTATCTTAACATCTATACTAGGTATTAGTCTAAGACTTTTAAATAGTTTTATTAGTATAGATGCAGCTCTATTCTAAAGTTTGTAGAAGATTCTATTAAGTAGTTATTAAGATGCAGGGGTATAGTTTCTGTGTTTTTTGGTGGGATTTTAAGTGACTGGTTCGGTGATATGACCAGCTCGGTGATAGAGTACGTTAAGCATAATAGTAGATAGACTTATAAAGGTACTCCTAGTAAATAAATAGGAAGGTTTCCTCTAGCAACTTAGTCTAGTAAACAGGGAGTTAATAGAAGTGCTAAACAGCGTGCCTCTAGACAGGATTTAAGAATAAATTAAGGACCTTGCACGCGCATAAATAGTTAGCTTAAAGAGTTTCTAAGCTAAAGGGGGTGTGTTAGATAAGAGCAAGTAGCAAGAGGTTAGATCTGCGCAATTGAGTAGGGACCTGTCGTGCAGCCAATCAGCAGTTGCCAGGTCGATTAAGCGAGACCTGGCAACTCCTGATTGGCCCGCACACCGGCGGCCGCGAACAGCGCTAATTCCCCCCCTACTTCAATCCTGTAGCAACCAGCACGACGCTGACAGAAACACCATCGCCACGATCATCAATATATCATCATACCACCTAAGATCTCGTTAAGCACATACTCTGGCTCACAGTACGAGCATCTGACACCTAGATTAGTAACTTCTAATTTAGAAGTAGGAGTTAGGTCTTTATAGAGACCCTGTACAAGGCTTACATCTTTTGCAAATACTAGTATATTGTCTACATGTGTTGCTAGGACTACAGTGTCCGTGCACCTCGTGCAAAGTTTCATCTTGTGCACACCAACACCATAATCTACGAATTTCCTCCACACTATAACTCAACAACGGCATGGATTTAGAGGCTGCGCTTGGAGCCTGTGACGCAGCAGATGCAGCTAGTGAACTCTTCTACTTAAAAATTGCTGATCAAAGCACAGTGTCGCGATCCACCCTTTCGTGGCGGCACCAACCTGTGTGCACGTTGCGTGAAGAAGGATACTCCTCACAGCGAAAGATCAGCCCATAACAAGAATACAAGCTCTGCAAATACATAGAAGGCCTTTCTAATTAAGGGCTACCACCTACAAGGCAAATAGTACAAAATTTCACCTCTAAAATAGCTTATTGCTATATTAGAGATGCCTAGGTTACTTAGTTCCTGCACTGTTACTGCGAGACGCTTACATACAAATAGACCTCTGCTATAGATGCCTCATGTTATAACGCTAATAATAGCAAAAAGTACTCACCCTATTTTAATTTTCTGTAGTCTAAGATTAACAAATACTCTATTAAACTGCAGCACACATATAACATAGATAAGAAGGGCCTTACAATTAGATTAGTAAATAGGAGCAAGAAGGTGTTTAGTAGGCAACTTGGGATAGTAAAGGCAAGCGCTAGAGCCTTTAGGATGGCAATAGAGAGTGGGTAATAATACTTGCAGCAATCTGCGCTGATGTTTCAACACTGTTGCTAGGCATTATCTTCACAGGCAAGCCCAACAGCCTACAGCAGTCCTAGTTAGAGGACCTGGACGTAGGAAAAGACTCAGTATTTGCTACTGTAACGCCCTCTAGCTAGTCTAACAACAAGGTTAGCCTTGCCTGGCTTGAACAGGTGTTTAAGCAGGAGACTGCAAGTAAAGCTTGCAGGTTCTGGCGCCTACTTATACTTGATGGCCACAGCTCTCACATTACAATAGCCTTTATTGACTATTGTAGTTGCCACAAGATTCTCCTGCTTGTCTTTCCACCGCACAGCACGCAGGCGCTGCAGCCATTAGATGTTGGCTGCTTCTCACCTTTTGGCAACAACTACTCTAAAGAAGTTACTAAACAACTACACTAAACCTAGGCCCTAACAGGCATTAAGAAGCGTCACTTCTATAAGCTTTTCCGTGAAGCCTGGCGCCAAACGTTTACCTCTAAGCTTGTGCTAAGCTCGTTTGAAGCCACAGGCATTTCACCACCTAACGCGGGTATGGGACTGAGTGCTGGTACAGAGGCCGTACTAAACCTCCACGTACACTCAAACCTGGAGGACCAGCAGAAGTCAGCACCTATGTTGGTAGGCTGGCGGATGGGTAGGGTATGCTTTTTTACGTTTTAGCTTATAGCTTCTTAACCAGCAGAGATACGCTTACATAATCTATTATTTAATAGAAGCGCCTAGTATTGCGCCTTCTAATAAAAAAAGAATTAGCTTATTCTGCCTAGTATTAGCTAAGTTATTAACACTACCTAGCAAAGTATACCCATTAATAGGTATGCTCACTAGGTACCCCCCCTTTTTTAACCTTTTCTAGCCTCTAGCTTGTGCAGTTTAATAGTTATAACAAAACCCTCTACTACAGAAATGTAGAGGTAGTTTTTCTCTTTCTTTTAAGCCCTATTTTGCTAGAATCCATGTATTATTGACAAAGTTTTGGGGGGTACCCACGAAGGACGTTGGAGTATACCCATTCCGCCAGCCTATATGTTGGGTGGCACATAGCGGTTATGGACAAAACACTAGCTATAGCAGCAAGAGGGATCCTCCTAGTGTGGCGAACAACCCCTATCGCTACTCTCTTCTAAGACGCTGGACTACCCTCTGCTGCCACTGCGCTGGAAGAAGCTAAACTCTGCTTTGCAACACATCTACGCACAGTAGATGCAGAACATCTACTTGCTAGCCGCACAGCAGCTATAAGGATAAGCATAAGCAGGTTAGCTAGAAAGCTGCAGCAAATGCAGACCAAGGTCTAGTATCTAGGATCTCTTCTACCTAAGATACCTAGGACAACACTATTAGCCCCTTACTACTTATCTAGCTGTTGCACAGACCCTACTATAGGCTTAGACAAAAAGTCTATAGTAAAGGCTTTCTAAGAATAGTAGGCTAACCTTCTACCTTTAGATATTACTATCTTCTTAGATAGCTCTAAACAGTACACAAAGAAAGAAGAAAAGTAGGTTACCTATAGCTTTGCTATGTATTAGAATAGAAAGCAACTATAGACTAGACGTAGTTTACTCTACTCTACCTCACACGTCTTTAACGCTAAGGCAACTAGAGCATGGAAAGGCCTCCAGCACACTATTAGACAACTAGCGCTCCGCACGCGCCGAATCTGGCTATGCATAGACAGCACCCTAGTCATATGGTGCCTCAGGGGCGGCGCATCCCCTACCTCACAGTAGGCCTTCCTGGAGTGCCACGGTGCTATGGAGACACACGACGTCTCAATCAAATGGGCCCCTAGGCACCTAGGCATTAAAGGAAACAAAGCAGCAGACAGACTTGCCAACCTAGAAGCCTAGCACCCATCACCCCCAACTAGAATAGCGGCTATGCCTACACTCTTAGGCATCAAGACAATAGCCTGCAAGATACTACAGCACACGCAATAAATATAGTAGTCTAACAAGAAGACTAAGCTCTTAAAATAGTACAAGAGCTAGGATCTTAACTATACACTACGCAGTAGACTACCTAAACTAGACCTACTAAGAGCTACCCTAGCTAGACTACTCTTAATTAAATCTATGCACAGCAACTTTGCCTAGTACTACTAAAAGTATAAACATAATAACATAATACTTACCTACTTATATAGGCGCAATAAGACGCTAGAGCACCTTATACTCTGCTGCAAGACCTAAGGGTCCTTTAGCTAATAGCCACTCTAACTTGTAAAGAAAGTAGGGGAAGGACTAGACTACTTTCTTCCTAGTATAGAAGGACCTAGACAAATCTAGACTAGCTTTGTCTAAATAGGAAGCGTATAGCCTAATAGAGGTAAGGTAGGGTTATGTAATATAATAGACAAGTTATTATATTAGATACTAGGTAGAGATTCCTAGGCTAGGTACAGAGCGAACAGAGGGGGGAGAGCTAGAGGTATTTATGCTTCCTCTCCTCTGTCTGTATTTCTAAGCAGAACGTTCTAGACTCCTCTAGGTAGGT
>NW_022984797.1:202030-210200 GCF_010094145.1 Didymella exigua CBS 183.55
AAACCTTCTACTACAGAAATATAGAGGTAGTTTTTCTCTTTCTTTTAAGCCCTATTTCGCTAGAATCCATGTATTATTGACAAAGTTTTGGGGGGTACCCACGAAGGACGTTGGAGTATACCCATTCCGCCAGCCTAGTGTCACCTTCCCCGACACCTCTAACAGTTACCACCCACAGCAGCTACACCACACGTCTAAATAAGAAGTAGGAACAAGTCAAGCACTATAGAGCTTAGTAGACTGTTGCAATAGAATTTTACGCAATAATTACTATTGTATGTGGCTCTATAGCCTCATTTTGGTGGGTGCCGCTGGTGGTTTTCGCGTGCACAAGATGAAACTGTGCACGAGGTGCACGGACACTGTACAGTCCTACGAGGTGCACGGGCACGGTACCTACTCGGTTACATGATTGGTGTAACAACTTTAACAACATCTCCCCACCTACAGAACTTTTGCCTGATACCACAGTAGGCACGACTACATGTACTACGCCGTATGCCAAAAAGGCATGCATGAGTTGAACACGTAGGTGTTCAACTTGCATAGCTAATATTCATGCATGAGGCGTGACCGCGCCGCTTTCAAAGCCCACATGTGGGCATGCATGGGCCTAGCCCATCACACCAAGGATTGCCATTCTTTGATCCACTGCCATAATCCTCGACTCCTCGTGTTGCTGCCTTTTGTGTCGTGCGCCGTCGTCCGCCTCTGATTCCGATCTTTCCGAGTCAATCTTGGGACAACTCCCAATCGAGTGAAGGATTCGACCGGACCAGAGGCACGTCGCAAACGCCCGACCAATTGTCCCAAATTGCATCCTGCTCAAGGTTGCGCATCACGTTGTCGCCGCAAGCCTGGCGCTTGATCCCAGCTGCATCCTATAAAGGGTTGCAAAGAACGTCACTCTGGCTCTCAGGTCTACAACATGAAACCCACATCCGCCCTCGGGGCCATTGGTGTCTCAAGTCTATTACTGTCAGGTGTAGGCGCTATTGAACTGGACGTTAACTCACCAGGTGGGGCTGTCTTGAATGCGCCTGGGGATAGCACTAATAGACATAGACTCGATTAAGAAAGCTGCAAAGGCACTCTCCACTAACCTACGGAATCAATACACTGGTGACAGACCGGGCGATGTCCCCGGCAATCTTCCAGACCCTTACTACTGGTGGGAATGCGGTGCCATGTTCAACGCCTTCATCGACTATTGGTATTATACCGGTGATAACCAGTATAACAGCATCACAACGCAGGCTCTAGAGCATCAGATTGGGGACAACAACGCATTCATGCCACCAAATCAGACCAAGTCACTAGGAAACGATGATCAGGGTTTCTGGGGCATGGCTGCCATGTCGGCTGCCGAGAACAAATTACCCGATCTTAAAGACGGGCCTTCATGGCTCTCTCTTGCTCAGGCCGTATTCCAGACCCAATACAAGCGATGGGACGACATGACATGCGGCGGCGGGCTCAGATGGCAGATCTTCCAATTCAACCCCGGATACAACTACAAGAACACTATTTCCAATGGATGCTTCTTCAACATCGCTGCACGTCTATACAAGTACCTCGGCAATGACACGTACTTTGAGTGGGCTGAAAAGACCTGGGAGTGGGAGCTGTCCGTAGGACTCATAAGCCCAGATTTGAATTTCTTCGACGGAGCCGATGACCTTCAGAACTGTACCAGTATTGACCGCATTCAGTGGACCTATAATGCCGGTGTGCACATGTCTGGTGCTGCTGCCATGTGGAATGTGGTACGTACATAACAGTCTTACTAAATGGATGAACATTTGCTTACATGAACTAGACTCAGAATGAGTTATGGAGAGACAGGCTTCAGGGTCTCATCGACGGAATCAGTGTCTTCTTTAAGGATGGCGTTATGATCGAAGTCGCGTGTGAGAACAACAACAAGTGCGACATCGACCAGCGCTCTTTCAAAGCCTACCTTGCCCGCTGGCTAGGATACACAGCTATTGTCGCCCCCTGGACGCGTGACCAAATCGACCCGTTACTTAAGGCCTCAGCCAAGGCTGCTGCAGCACAGTGTAATGGTGGTAAAGACCAGGTGTCGTGCGGTCTCCGATGGGTTGACAACGGCAAAAATGATGGCAGCTTTGGTGTTGGTGAGCAGATGGCTGCCTTAGAAATAGTGCAGGCATTGCTCTATCCTACTGTTGATGGTCCAGTTACTGCTGAAAGAGGCGGTATTTCGAAAAGTGACCCGGACGCTGGAAACAACGCGCCTGCTGATCCCACCACTGTCAATTCCATCACTACTAGTGATAGGGTCGGTGCTAGTATCCTAACCATCATTGTACTAGTTGGTACGATTGTTGGCGCTTGGTGGATGGTTTCGTAATTGCTGTGCATGCTTAGTGAAGGTGTCAGTATACCCGCCTGTGAAATGAGAAGGTATTTTGGACACTGTTAATCGACTTCCCGTGTGTGTTGTGGAACGCAAGTCCACGGTGGCGAAAGGGCGCAAATTGAGAGGAGGGTGAAGGTTGTATTAATCTGAAAGAGTCGCTTCTATTGTACCACAAATCTCCTACGTAGCGAGGGCTAGCAGCGACGTCGAAGTCCTTTACTAGCTTGCCAGCTGTAGGTTCAGATTCTCAGGGTTTATCTTCTTAGTGTTGGCGGTGACTATATATTTGTGCACCGCAGTGTCGCTTGCTCGATCCGTGCAATACCCAATCTAGCCAGAAAGTAGTCAACATGTCTTATCGTACTGCGATGGCAGTACGATCTACATTAAAATCGATAGAAGGTTTCTTCCCTTTTGTTTTAGACAGCAAGCGTAGCCACTATTTTAAACATTAAGCAAAATCTTCAAAGCTGCATCTTATACTATAACTATGCTATAATATTGCAAAGTAGTTACAGTGTTGGTGTAGTCTTAGCAAAAGTGACCGGCTCGCTTGGGTGACCGGCTCGCTTGTGGAGTACGTTATAATGAGTGTATTGTGTTGTTCTTGTGTTCGTATCTTTGCTCTCCAAGGCTCGCTGCGGTGTCTGTTTTGATGACGTCTTTGTGATGCAGCTGAGGTAAGAGGTGCTCAACAACATGAGGAAGTGGCACCAGACCACCGCCAACAACACGTGATCTGCTTCTCCTCTCAACCGTTACAGAACCACTTCGCTTTCACAAAGCTCATGGAGCCATCGTCGGACTTGGTTCGAAGACTGGTAATCAACCTGGACAGGCTCTGTCCCTCAGACTGTACACTCGTGAATTGAAACTAATCTGTTCCAAGCAATAGGCTCTCGTCCGTATTTGTCTACTCTTCGTTCTTTGAAACCTCGATGCAGGACTCCCGTTGGATGCGAACGAGGAAAGGTGGAAAATGGGAATGAGCCGACAGACATCTCACATTGCAGGACCCGTGCAGTAGTACGACCAGAACCATCTCAATTTCGCAATTTCTTAAAATGGAAAATAGCTCACGATGCATTTACAGATAAATTAGGCACAGCAAGTAACAGTGCTCTTGTCATCAACCTGTGCGCTAAAATGGGGGCGCTCCTTGAGGGCTGAAAATCAGGGTCCAAACAGACCAAAGATGCGTCTAAAGTCCCGTCATATCCGAAATCTGGGGAAAGAACGCGACAACAACACATCTGACTGTAACTTCATAATGCAACTTCATATTGGTAGGATGAAGGCCCATAATGAATGCGACAAGCGTCATAGGTACCAGGCTTTTCTCTTGTATGAAATCCCACGTGACGTCAGGGCACTGCCCCGCCATGAAGCTGAAACCCTTGGCAAGAGGTCCACACAGCTCAAAGCTCACCCGTGTCTGGAGGCTTTGCACACTAACACCTACACTGTCTACATCTCTTTCAATTACGATAGCACACACGATGCCGTCGGGGTTCACATTCAGCAACATTTGGCTGCCATGCCTTCTCCTTCTTGTGTTCTGGGCTCGTCCTACCCACGCCTTCGGTGCTGGTAACATTGCCAGCCTGAGTTCCATTGAGGGGCAGAACTGGCGCCATGGTGACATCGAAGACACATTGCTTACCTTGCTGATCTCCACCCGTACCGGTAAAAAATTCAGCAAGATGGACGTCAAGCGAGTCTACTTTGGCAACTGGCTGCGCGACTACTCACAGGCCGTCGATGTGGGCACCGTCAAGATGGTGTCTGCTGAGGCCATCCGCATTTTGCTCTGGGTGCTGGGCTTCCTGAGCTTTGGCTATGGTACGAAAGAGTTTGAGGTTACGAGGGACAGACTGGGCTGCTACCGTCCCGAGGAGCACATTGATGTAAGTGTACTCAGCCTTATCGAAGATGGAGAACTGACTTCGCAAAGAACCCCAAGGACTACGCCGACAATCTCGATGCCCGCGACTACGACCGCCGTCTCCGAGGACCTGTCGACGAGCGCCGCGAATTGAGCGTTGATGAGCGCACCGGCCTCAAGAACTACATTGCGTCTGAGGATCTGGGTATCACAACGTCAGCGGGCATGGTCCGCGACCTGCTGAGGCGCTGCATTGATCTCGGTCAGCGCTCTGGTGGACGCGGAGCTGACTTCCACGAGGCTCTCCGCCTGCTCGGTACTGCAACTCACTGTTTGGAAGACTACTCGGCACACTCAAACTACACTGAGCTGGCTTTGATCGAAATGGGCGAGCGCGACATCTTTCCTCACGTTGGTCGCAACGCTCGCGTCCAGGTCCGCGAGGCCCGCAAGGAGGTTTACCCTATCGTTACTGGTACCTTTGGTGGTGTCGACTTCCTGCACTCCGTGTGCGGCGAGATCACCGACAAGACTACGCAGTCTGAGCTGCAGGAGCTCCAGAGTGCCATCACCAACGCCGACAGGACAAAGAACAAGAGCAAGATCAAGGACCTGCTGAGCCAGCTTCCTGACGGCATTTTTGGTGGTAAAGACCAGGCTAATAAGGCAGACGAGCTCGAGGAGAACGCCAACGCTGCCGCTATTGGCAACTTGCACGTCACCCCCAAGGAGCCTGAGGCCTTCACCCAGCAGGTGGGTGAGATGGTCAAGCAGATCTACCCCATCATGGAGTTCCATGATGAGATCATGCAATCCATTTCCGCGTTCGTTGAGAAGATTCCCGTCCTTCCTGATCTCATCGAACAGGTTCAGGACCAGGTCTCCATCTTCGTTTTCAGCCTGCTCGCTCCCTACGTCCTTCCCATCCTTGACCAGGTCAAGACTGAGCTAGAGGAGGGTTCATCCGAGGTCATCGCCAGTTCTCGTGAGAAGCAGCACATCGTCTTCAACGATGACGAGTCGACCGACCCAACCCACTCCATGTTGTCCAAGGACCACTTCTCTAACCTCCTGAATGAGCCTGCTGGAAAGATCGCCTCCGCCGTCCTCAGTTGGGCCGTGCCACAGATTGTCGAGTGCTGGGATGGGCAGGCCGACCCTGAGGAGACCATCAGCCGCATTATCGATGGCGTCTTCCACCATCCTGCTTGCCTGCATGGAAACGTTCGTGGCTCCGACCAGTGCCGCAACATCATGTATGGCACTGTAAAGAGCTGGTGGGACAGCAACTCTGAGCGCAGCAAAGATGAATTGCGTCAGAAGCTCAGCCGCCGTGGTGTACAGAACGGCGACAACCACAAGCCTGGCGTTGAGGACAAGGGTCACGGCTGCGGCAAGCCTCTCGGTATGGCCAACGACTTCGGCAACGTTAAAGGCGGCAAGGGTCCCAGCCAGGTCCCTATCCAGCAAGCCACTGATCACGTTGCTAAGCTTGCCAGCGAAGCTGCTGGGGGTGGTGCTCTTGGCGGCCTCGTCGGTGGTCTCGTTGCCGGTGTTGGCGGCTCCCTCCTCGGCGATGCTTTCGGTGGCAACGAGAAAAAGACCAGCAGCAACCAGAGCTACGGCCAGGACGGATCCTACACGCAGTCTTACTCCGAGTCTGGACACCACGAGAAGCAATCGTACGGCGACTCCGAGCGTTACGGTCAAGCTCAATACCAGCAGACGCAATACTCTGATGGTGGACGCAGGGAGGAGTACCGCCGCCAGGAACAGGATCAGCAGGGCAGATCTTACGGCTACCAGCAGAAGGTCGAGACCTCCAGCTACAGCGGCGGTGGTGGCTACGAGCGTCGTGAGGAGCGCCGTGTGCAGAGTGGCAACGAGTGGCAGTCTGAGGAGCGCCGCGAAGGCTTCGACCGCGAGGGCAAATACTACAACGAGGAGAAAGAGTAAGTTCAATCACCATCTGAGCTTTGTGCAAGATCCTAACCCCGACTAGGCGACGCGGTAAGTCCCACAAATCCAAGAAAGATGACTCCGACGATGACGACGATTCCGGTGGCGAAGACTCGTACGAGAAGCGCCAGAAAAAAGAGCGCAAGAGGCGCGAGAAGGAGGAGAAAAAGCGTAACAAGAAGAAATACGGTAGTGGCGGCGAAGACTCGGATGGCGATGCTGACAAGCGTCGTTCAGGTTCTGGCGAGTACAGGCGCCGCTCGCGATCTCGCGAGCAGGAGCACAGGCGCAAGAAGAGCAAGAGCCCGTCTCCGAAGCGCCACTCCGGAGGCTACAGTCAGTCACATGATGTTGGTGGCTACGGACAGGAGCGCAGGTATGGTGAGGAGAGCCAAGGCGGATTCGGTGGCCGTCCTGAAAGCCCTGGTTATGGCCGCCCGCAGGAACCACCTGGCTACGGCCGTCAAGAGTCCTCGGGCTATGGAGGCGACTCTGGCGGCTTCCGTGGAGGACGTCGCGGCGAAGAGTCCTTCGGTGAGGACAGAATGCCCGGTGGCTTCGGTGGTGACGATGAGCCTCGTCAGCGGGGATTCGGCGGAGAGCCCCCCCACGGCCGCCGCGAGGATGACGACGAGTACGGTCGCAGGCAGGAAGGCGGCTATGGTCAGCAGCAGGGCGGCTACGGCGGTGGTGGCTACGGAGAGGAGAGCTATGACCGCAGGTACTAGAGCATGAGCGTTGGTGTTGTGCACTGCGCTTGAGTGTTCTGGAGCACCTCAATAGTGTAGGCTCCCGATGGCGTCACACGTCCCACCCTTTACAATGAATGAGAACCTTGGTAGATATCTCACCTATACAATTCTAATCATATAGCTTCATCTTCCTGCTGTTCTCGCTTGTTGCTCGTTGCCGCCCAGCGTTCAAATCAACCTGTTGTGGCTGTGTGCTAATTGGGCAAATAAGTCTTGGAAATCGCTGCTCAAATACCCTTAAGATATGGTGCGACAAGGACATCACTGAAGTGCTCACTCGGATCCAGTATTGTGTTTACATCGATATTGTTCTCTATGCACTGGTCCTCCGCGCGGTTCTCCGCGCACGATCATTCAGAACGCAGTGAGTTGCTTTCCGATGTCGATAAGACCGAGAACAAAAAGTTGCAATACACTAAGATCGGCTTGTACAACATCATCGATAGCGACATCGACATCGTCTTTACGCACCTTGCCCTGCGAATCGACCGATTTGAAGGCTTCGTGTTATAACATTGCAATCTGGATCTCCAGAACATTCGAGTAGAGGATCTGGCCAGATTACAGGTTGGGCCTGAATCTATTCCTCATTTCTTCGCCGAGACTGGCTACGACACATCATACAACACCTTTGCTGGTGAGCGCCTCACTACCGAGACATTTACGCAGCAGCTATGGCTCAAGAGGCCGGCATTTCGGATGCGATAAACACTCAAGTCGGAAACCTATCGAGTGGCTTGGGCAGCATTGTATGAGGGTAGTTCTAGGATGAGCTTTGTTCATAAGCATCTCTGGACTAACGTACTCCACAAGCATGCCGGTCACCCAAGTGTACCGGTCACTTTTGCCAAGACCACACCAACACTATAACTACTTTGCAGTACTATAGTACACAGCAGCATTCTACTATGCTACACAGTATATTGTACTAATCTATAGTACTTTATGCATCTTTCTTACAAGTTATTCTGTTGTGCCCTGTCTTGCCACATATGCTACAGCGCCTTAAAGACTAAGTGCTCCTATTAACACGTAACCTCTTCTTTGCCTTCTTCCTATTACTACAGGCCTCAAACTCCTTTAGAGTAGTTAGCTGTAGGCTGGCGGATGGGTAGGGTATGCTTTTTTACGTTTTGGCTTATAGCTTCTTAACTAGCAGAGATACGCTTACATAATCTATTATTTAATAGA
>NW_022984797.1:210460-212149 GCF_010094145.1 Didymella exigua CBS 183.55
GTTTTGGGGGGTACCCACGAAGGACGTTGGAGTATACCCATTCCGCCAGCCTAGTTAGCTGCACTCCCTTAGCAAAGGTTAGAGTCCCTTCTTGCTGTACTTGCTTCCTTTTGTGTGATTTACAACGTGTAGCGGCCTTGTTGGCTGCCTGTAGGTCAGCAACCTGGTTGCGCACTAAAACTACATCGGGAAAAGTTTTTCGAAATCCGGCCCAGACTGGCTGTTGCTGACAGTCGTGGCATGGTCGTGCAACGGCCGTTCAACGGCCCTAACAGCCCCAATTTGCGCCCAACAGCCCCAATTTCGCGCTAACATTACTAACAGCTAAAACACTAAGTGCCTATATTTAATAAACTTAAAATAACGTTGCAACGTTGTTGCATAGCTACCCTTAGTTCTGCTAACGTAGATTATCACTAAGCCAGCCATATCACTAAACTGGCCATTTTCTCTTAGCATGACTAACACAAGTTACTGCAACTACAACTACTTGCTATTAAATAGTGACCTAGTATACTGCGTGCGTGCATTAGATTTAGAAGATGTTTCTACACCCTTCTAGCACGTTCGTGTGTTGTGTCTAGTTTTGCTATAGTTCCTACAGTGCTAAACAGTTGACTAAGCTCCTAGTTGACCACCTCCACCCTAAGTCTTCTTAGATGGCTGAGCTGCTACACACGCCTTAGCAGCTACCCGCGATGCTGCTGGGCCATACTCAAGTGTGCCACTATGCTGAATCTGCTTTCTCTTACGCGATTTTCTCTTAGTTATTACTACTAATTGCTCTTCAAGCTCTTGCACGCAGGCCTTAATAAGGATGTTTTTGTGCAGTATCTCTTTAGCCCCTTTTATAAGCTTTAAGAACCCCTCTTGCGCTGCACTTAGTAATTGTTAGAAGGAGTTACTTACAAGCTTAGATTAAGACCTAAACTTGTGTGTATTGCTTAGCGTCTTAGATTACTACAGCATTTTAGGTAGAGGTACTGCTAGTAGGGTATACAGCTGTACTTTAAGGCAATCTAACACTACCTACATGTTAGTAGGAACAAGCCCTAATACCTTAAAGGCCTTTTAGTAGTTAACCTTTATAAATATATTAAGGAACATGTCCCTAAAGGCTAGTAGGAAGCCTTCCTTATTAATATAGAAGACATGTTAGTGTGCTAAGTCTTAAATATGTTAGGAGTACTTACGCTTTAATAGCAAGAAATAGACTATGTTAAGTAGCTAGAGGATATGTAATAAGTAAGGTAGTATATAGAGAGTAAGGATTTAGTTCTCTAGGTAATAGTCCTTAAACTCCTAGTTAAGATAGCTCTTATAGCTGTCTAAGATAAGTAGCCTATACACTCCTACCTAACATGTCTTTATATACGTGTTAAAGTGCTTTAACTACTTAAGGCTAAGTATGTTATTTATCTAACTATTCTTAGAGACTAAGAGCTTCTAATTGTAGGGTATATCTGTCTCCTTATACTAGGCAGAGATGTGGACGTGTCCTTTGTAGATAATGAAAGGTGGGGTTGCATACCTAGCGGCGCAGATGCTCTGGATAACAGTAACCCACTCGCGATCACCTGGCTGAACAAGCTCTAGCTAAGCATGTCTCTCTAAGCCTGTTACAACCTTTAAAGATAAAGCAACACCTATCTAGAACCTAGTTTTATTAAAGTTGTGTATGTTATTATT
>NW_022984797.1:212249-218424 GCF_010094145.1 Didymella exigua CBS 183.55
GCTAATTATCTTAGGATCTTCCTATAGTATCCTCTGTCTATCCTTAGCTTAATTAAAGGCTATTTTAAGCTTGTCTAAACGCGTTATAAGCCTGCTAGCCTATAGTTTGCTAACAGGCTCTTCACTATGCACACTAAGTATCTTATTAGCTATATCTACCACCTTACATAGCTAGGGCGCAAATCCTTACAAATTAAGGTTAAGTATATACTAGATAATTGTCTGCTCCTCTAGTATAGTAAGTTTCTAGTAATTAGTATATATGTCTAGTTAAAACATAATATTGCAAAGGCGATTAGAGACCTGCTAATAAGGTACGTTCAACACTCTAGCAGCGCTGCAGATACTGCGAAATTGGCTAGCATAGAAGGCCTAGATAGCAAGAATAACTCTGCCTTCTCTAGTAGTATTCTAAAGTTGTTATTATTAAGGCATGTTATGTTGGGGTAAAAGGTGGTTGTGCTAAGAGAAAGTGGCTAGTTCAGTGATATGGCCGGCTCGGTGATAATCTACGTTAGCACTAGTATTAAATATTTAAAAATTGCGAAATTTCACGTACAGATAGAGCGAAATCGTAGCTTCAAAATAAGCAAAAAATTATTGTTGTAGGCCTACTACAACGCGAGTTATAGAGCGTTGAAGGTTTGTTTGTTAAAGGTTTGTGTTTTGAAGTTACGACAGCACACCACAGCAGCTGCAGCTGCGCCAGCACACAATGTATCAGCTGCAGCTGCAACAGCACACCACAAAGCACCTGCCAACAAGCACACACTGCAGCACAGGCAGGCCTAGGCGTAGAATTCTTGGTTTACCTACTATTCTTGAATAATATTCTTGTATTTTCTAACATTCAGGCTGCTAGAGCCCTAGCAAAGAATCTTAACTTAGTATCTTAGTAAGGAACATTAAGCTTAAAACCTTCTACACTTAATAACTATTCTATAAATAGGCCTATAATATTGTTTAATAGCTTATTTTAAAGAGGAGACTTAGTAGTATATTAATATAATAAAAGTATAGTTTATTAAGCAGAGCTACTATTGTAGCAGGACTAGGAGTTGTTGTGGCTATTATAGCTATTAGGACTGTTAGAGCTGTTAGCTTAAAATTAGCTAGACATTAAATACATATTAAATAACTATTGTAGGCCTACAAGTCCTACTGTTGCCTATAGTATAATGCCACAATTTCCTAATTTCGACAACAGAAAAACTTTTCCTGATGTTCCTTCTAGATTTGCTTTCTTTTGCGCGATTTACGTTCTGTGGCAGCTGCTAGAGCTGCGTGAAGCTCAGCGTTCTCCTGTTGCGCTAAAACTAGCTTGTGCAATAGAATTGCTCCCCCCTTTGCGTAGTGCTCAAGCGCGCTCAGCACAGAATTAGGTGAGCTACCCTACTACTTCTTATACTTCTCTTAGATTAGAGTTAATTGCAACTAAAGTTCTAGGGTATTACTAGGGGTTTACAACTGCTAGGGCTTATTATTATTAGGGAGTTATAGTAATAGAGTGTAACGTACCTCACGGGCGAGTGGCCGGCCCGGGCGAGTGTCCGGATTTTGCCAAGACCACACTAAACTTCATACAACCCGCGATGTCTCAACGCAAAAAGGCTTAAAGCGTCTTAAAGGAACTAGATATACAGCTTGTAATCTAGGCTCTTAAACAAGACGCAACTCTTACTATTCTACACGCTGTAATAATCTATAAGGTGTTAGAAAGAATACTAAGATAATAACATGCTAGAACGCTCTTAAGACGTAATTATAAGGTTAACTTAATAAAGCTAACAAGCACTAAAGAGGAGGTGATTGTGCAGCATGTTCTGAAGCTAGACAAGTGAGGATACCCACCCTGGCTTACTGATATAGAGGATATGGCTAACTCTCTACTCACTAAGCGCCACTAGCCTCCTGTTAGCAAGAACTAGGCTAGCACGTTCGTTAAGCGTCGCCTAGAGCTCACAGTCAAGTTTAATCAAAAGTACGACTACAAGAGAGCCCTCTGCGAGGATCCTGAGGTGATCTAGGGCTAGTTCTGCCTAGTAGAGAATACTAAAGCTAAGTATAGTATCCTAGATAAAGACACCTATAATTTTAATAAGTCTAGGTTTATAATAGGTGCTATATTAACAGGAGCTGTTGTTACAGGCTTAGAGCGTTGTAGAAGACTAAAGATAGTACAGCAGGGCAACTAAGAGTAGACTAGCATTATCTAGGGTATTAATATGTTAGGATAGAGTATCCTACCCTTTATTATCTTCTAAGGCAAGCACTACCTCTCTACCTAGTACAAGGAGCTGTCTTTACCTTACAACTAGGTTATTACTATCTCTAAGAATAGCTAGACTAATAACAAGCTTAGTATTAAGTAGCTAAAGCACTTTAATAAGCACACAAAGGAGCGCACTATTAGCAGCTATTAGCTGCTTATTCTAGACGGCTATAAGAGCTACAATTTAGTTAAGTTCTACTAGTACTATAAAGAACACAAGATTGTTACCTTATGTATGCCTCCACACTTATTGCACCTATTGCAGCTGCTTAACGTGGGTTGTTTTGCCCTAATAAAGAAGGCCTATGGTTGCTAAGCTAAGCTGCTAATGCGCAACAAGATTACTTGCATTACAAAACTTGAGTTTTTACTATGCTTTAAAGGAGCTTTTAATGCCTCTATTACTAGAAGCAATATCTAGGGAGGATTTAGAGGTGCTGGCTTAGTCCCCTTTAATCTAGAGGCTGTAATATTAAAGCTTAAAGTGCGCCTGTGTACTCTACCACTACCTACTATAGATAAGAGTACGTGGCACTCTTAAACCCCACAGAACACCCTAGAATTTAGGTTGCAATTAAAGCTTATTAAAGAGAGGATTTAACAATATAGCAATAGCTCTCTAACTTTAATAGTTAATGCTCTTAATTAGCTTACTAAGGGCGCAGAGATGATGGCGCATTTACTAGTTTTAGTGCGCAACTAGGTCGCAGAGCTTTAAGCTGCTAATGAGGCTGCTACACGCTGTAAATCACACAAGAGGAAGCAGATCTAGAGGGAGGGGACTCTTACTGTTAGTAAAGGAGTGCGCTTAACTACCCTAAAGGAGTTTAAAGCCTGTGATGATAGGAAGAAGGCAAGCAAGAAGAGGCACGTTAAACCAGGCACTTTGTCAGATAATAGCGAGCGGCGAGAGGTCGGATCTGCGCAATCGAGCAGGGACCTGTCGTGCAGCCAATCAGCAGTTGCCAGGTCGATTAAGCGAGACCTGGCAACTCCTGATTGGCCCGCACACCGGCGGCCGCGAACAGCGCTAATTCCCCCCCCCACTTCAATCCTGTAGCAACGAGCACGACGCCACGGCAACACCATCGCCACGATCATCAATATATCACCATACCACCTAAGATCTCGTTAAGCACATACTCTGGCTCACAGTACGAGCATCTGACACACTTAGTCTTTACAACGCTGTAGCAGGTGTAGTAAGGCAGGGCACAACGCGCGAACGTGCATAAAAGATGTGCAAGATACTGTAGATTAGTGCTGTATACTGTAAGTTACAGTAACTTGCAGTAACTTGCTGTAATATGCAAGAGAAGTTGAAGTTTGGTGTGGTCTTGGCAAAATCCGGTCACTCGCCCGGGCCGGCCACTCGCCTGTGAGGTACGTTATAGCTTTATGTTAAGCCCTATTATAACCTATTCTAGGTTAAAGAGGACTAGTCTAGCGCCTTTAAACCCTTCTTAGATATTGCTTAAGGTAAATACAGCATTATAGGCTACTTTAAAGTATAGTAGGAACTTAAGCCTTATAATATAGTTAATCTAGTTGTGTATAAGGTCTTTAGCTTAGCGCCTATATGCCTTCTTTAGAGGGGTAAAACAGCCTATATTAAGTAGCTGCAGGAGATGCAATAAGTGTAGAGGCATACATAGAGTAATAATCTTGTTATCCTTGTAGTATTCCTAGAAATCTAGTAAGTTATAGCTCTTATAACTATTAATAACTAGTAGATAGTAGCTACTAATAGTACACTCCTTTATATATACATTAAAGTGCTTTACCTAGTTAAGACTAAGTTTATTAGTAGTCTAGCTATTCTTAGAGACCCTAATAACCTAATTATAGGGTAGATTATCCTCTTTGTACTAGTTTAAGAGGTAGTTATAGCCCTAGAAGATAATAAAGGGTAGAATAGCCTACCCTTTAACGTAAACCCCCAGCACCCGGGCCAACCCAGCACCCGGGCCATTTCTTGCCAAGACCACAACTATTAATATTAACACGTAATGCCTCGCTAACAAGATGCGTAATTATCTAAACAAGAGGGTAGAATTAATCTTGCCCTTTCTACTTTCTAATTAACCTAAACTATCACCGAGTGTCCCACATCACCGAGTGTCCCAAAACTTGCCAAGCCCTCTACCTACTCTCTCTCTCTAACATGCCTCAACTACTAAACACGTTATTACTTAAACATAAAGGGAGGCTTTAGCTTGCTATTAAAGCCTTGAAATCTAGACAATTCTAAAGCCACTAGGCTGCTGCAGAGGCATTTAACGTTAATCGCTGTACACTCTCTTGTTGCGTCTAAGGACTTACATTTCGCGCAGAAGCTGCCCCTAACTGCTAGAAGCTCACTGCGACTGAACAGCAGACAATTATCTAATACATACTTGACCTTAACTTGCGAGGATTTGCGCCCTAGCTGTGCGAGGTGGCAGATATGGCTGATAAACTGCTAGCTGTACGCGGTAGCAAGCCTATTAGCAAGTGCTAGGCTGATCGCTTTGTAACGCGCTCGCCTGAGCTCAAAATAGCCTTTAATTAAGCAAAGGATAGGCAGAGAATACTCTAGGAGGATCTAGAGATAATTAGCGCATAGTTTAAGCTAGTAGAGGAGACTAAAGCTAAGTATAGCGTCCACAATAATAATGTGCACAACTTTAATAAGACTAGCTTCTAGATAGGCGTGATTAGCTCTATAAAGGTCATCACAGGTGCAGAGAGACGCGCCCGACCTGCGCTTGTTCAGCCAGGTGATCGCGAGTGGGTTACAGTTATCCAGAGCATCTGCGCTGCTGGGTACGCGACCCCGCCCTTCATTATCTACAAGGGACGCGTCTACATCTCTGCCTGGTATGAGGAGGCTTTAATACCGCGTAATTAGAAGCTCTTAGTCTCTAAGAATAGCTAGACAAACAACACGCTTAGTCTAGAGTGGTTAAAGCACTTTAACGCGCATACAAAGACGCGCTAGGTAGGGGGGTACTAGCTGCTTATTTTAGACAGCTATAAGAGCCACCTTAACTAGCATTTTAAGGACTACTGCCTTAAACACAAGATCCTAACCCTCTGTATGCCCCCCTATTCATCGCACATCCTCCAGCCGCTTGATGTGGTCTGCTTCTTGCCACTAAAGCGCAGGTACTCCCAGCACGTTAGAGACTTGGCACGCCAACGCGTCTTCTATATTAACAAAGAAGGCTTCCTCCCTGCCTTTAAGGATGTGTTTTTTAATGTGTTTATAGAGTAGAACTATTAAAAGGCTTTTAAGGCAGCAGGGCTAGTCCTAATTAACGCGCAGGTTGTATTAGATTACCTTAAAGTGTGGCTGCGTACCCTGCTAGAACCCCTCCTCCTAGAGACGCTATAGCAGTTAAAGACTCTAAGCAATACCTATAAGTTTAGATCTTAATTAAAGCTTGTATGCAATTCCTTTACTTGCTTACCTATTACAGCTTAGGCTGGTTTCTCCCAGCTTATAAAAGGTGGTGAGCTGATGCTGCATGAAAATGCGCTTCAACGTGCTCGGATCTATAAGCTTGAAGAGCAATTAGCAGAGATGACTAAGCGAAAATCGCGTAAGCGCAAGCGGATTCAGCAGGGTGGTACTATGGAGTATGGGACTGCTGCAGCGCAGGTAGCTGCTAAGGCATCTATAGCGCCTCAGCAATCCAAGAAGGCTCGTGGTGGTAGTGGTCAAGAACTAGCCCAACCAGCTCTTCAGCGCTGTAGGAACTGCAGTAGGACTAGGCACAATGCGCGAACGTGCAAAAAGGATACAGAGGTGTCCTCAGAATTAGATGCTAGTACAACGTACGCAGGCTCCCTGTTTAATAGCAATGAAATTGAGGAGTTGTAGCATAGGTTGAGGCTGCCAAGAGATTTTGGGACACTCGG
>NW_022984797.1:218524-301116 GCF_010094145.1 Didymella exigua CBS 183.55
GCTAGTACAACGTACGCAGGCTCCCTGTTTAATAGCAATGAAATTGAGGAGTTGTAGCATAGGTTGAGGCTGCCAAGAGATTTTGGGACACTCGGCGATGTGGGACACTTGGTGATAGTTTAGGTTATATAAATTTAAAAGCCTCTAAAGCGCTGCTTAGGCATTTAACGTACTGCGTACTAGGCTGGCGGAATGGGTATACTCTAACGTCCTTTGTGGGTACCCCCCAAAACTTTGTCAATAATACATGGATTCTAGCAAAATAGGGCTTAAAAGAAAGAGAAAAACTACCTCTACATTTCTGTAGTAGAGGGTTTTGTTATAACTATTAAACTGCACAAGCTAGAGGCTAGAAAAGGTTAAAAAAGGGGGGGGACCTAGCAAGCATACCTATTAATAGGTATACTTTGCTAGGTAGTGTTAATAACTTAGCTAATACTAGGTGGAATAAGCTAATTCTTTTTTTATTAGAAGGCGCAATACTAGGCGCTTCTATCAAATAATAGATTATGTAAGCGTATCTCTGCTAGTTAAGAAGCTATAAGCCAAAACGTAAAAAAGCATACCCTACCCATCCGCCAGCCTACTGCGTACAACCTTAAGTGCTAGGTATAGAGGCAGACTCTATATTAATAATAGACGCAACGCACAACATAAGCTTACGCGCACTAAAGAGCAAACAATTGTACAATATATTCTTGACCTTAATTTGCGAGGATTTGCGCCCTAGCTGTGCGAGGTGGCAGATATGGCCGACAAACTGTTGGGTGTACGCGGTGGGCAGCCTGTTGGCAAGCACTAGGCTGAGCGCTTCGTGACGCGTTTAGCTACGCTTAAGATGGCCTTTAATCAAGCTAAAGATAGGCAGAGGATGCTGCAGGAGGATCTAGAGACAATTAGCGCGTGGTTTAAGCTAGTAGAGGACACAAAAGCTAAATACAGCGTACACAACCACAACATGCACAACTTTAATAAGACTAGCTTCTAGATAGGTGTTATTAGCTTAATAAAGGTTGTTATAGGCGTAGAGAGACGTAATTAACCTTAGCTTGTTCAGCCAGGTAATTATAAGTAGGTAACAGTTATCTAGAGCGTCTGCGCTGCTAGATCTTGTACCCTACCTTTTATTATCTACAAAGGACGCGTTCACATCTCTGCCTAGTACAAGGAGGCAGATATACCACGCAATTGGAAGCTCTCTGTCTCTGAGAGCGGCTGGACAAACAACGCGCTCAGCCTTGAGTGGCTGAAGCACTTCGACGCGCATACAAAGGCAAGCCAGGTGGGGGCGTACAGGCTGCTTATTTTAGACAGCTATAAGAGCTACCTTAACTAGGATTTTAAGGACTACTACCTTAAAAACATAATCCTTACCCTCTGTATGCTACCTTACTTATTATATATCCTCTAGCTACTTAATATAGTCTACTTCTTACTATTAAAGCACAAGTACTCTTAGCGCGTACAAGACTTAGCACGCAAGTGCGTCTTCTATATTAATAAAGAAGGCTTCCTCCCTGCCTTTAAGGACGTGTTTTTTAATATGTTTATAGTAGAGAACTGTTATAAGGCCTTTAAGGCAGCAGGGCTAGTCCCTCTTAACACGTAGGTTATGTTAGATTGCCTTAAAGTGCGCCTGCGTACCCTGCTAGAACCCCTCCTCCTAGAGACGCTGTAGTAGTTAAAGACTCTAAGCAATACCTACAAGTTTAGATCTTAGTTAAAGCTTGTACGCAAGTCTTTTACTTAGTTACCTATTACTGCGTAAGCAGGCTTCTCTTAGCTTGTTAGAGGTGGCAAGCTTATGCTGTATTAGAACGCGCTTTAAGCAGCCTAGATTACTAAGCTTGAAGAGCAATTAGCAGTAATAACTAAGCGGAAATCGCGCAAAAGGAAGCAGATCTAGCAAGGTAGTACTATAGAGTATGGTGAGGCAGCAGCTCAGGTGGCTGCAGAGGCCTCTGTAGCTGCTGAGCGGTCAAAGAAGGCTTATGGTAGTGGTGATTAAGAACAAGCTTAACCAGCTCTACAGCGCTGTAGAAACTGTAGAGGGACTAGACTAGGCTGGCGGATGGGTAGGGTATGCTTTTTTACGTTTTGGCTTATAGCTTCTTAACTAGCAGAGATACGCTTACATAATCTATTATTTAATAGAAGCGCCTAGTATTGCGCCTTCTAATAAAAAAAGAATTAGCTTATTCTGCATAGTATTAGCTAAGTTATTAACACTACCTAGCAAAGTATACCTATTAATAGGTATGCTTGCTAGGTACCCCCCCTTTTTTAACCTTTTCTAGCCTCTAGCTTATGCAGTTTAATAATTATAACAAAACCCTCTACTACAGAAATATAGAGGTAGTTTTTCTCTTTCTTTTAAGCCCTAGTTCGCTAGAATCCATGTATTATTGACAAAGTTTTGGGGGGTACCCACGAAGGACGTTGGAGTATACCCATTCCGCCAGCCTAGACTAGACACAACGCGCGAACATGTAAAAAAGATATAGAGGCATATTCTAAATTAGATACAAGCACAGCGTACGCAGGCTCTATGTTAAATAGTAATGAAATTGAAGAGTTGTAACGTGAGTTGGTACTGCCAAGCTTTTTTGGCCCGGGTGCTGGGTTGGCCCGGGTGCTGGGGGTTTACGTTAGCATTAATGCCCTTAATAACTATTATCTACTCCTAATTGCCTAGCTAGACCTGCTTTAGCTGTTGTTGTCTTTCTAAAGCTGTAACAACTGCTCTAGTAGATATCTAGCCTATTATAAAGCCTGTCTTATTAAAGTTGTACGTGTTGTTATCCTAGATGCTATACTTAGCTTTAATATTAGCTACTAGGCTAAACTAGCCCTAGATTATCTTAGGATCCTTGCAGAGGGCTCTCTTGTATAGTCATACTTGCGATTAAACTTTACTTTGAGCTCTGGTTGGCGCTTAACAAACGTACTAGGCTAGTTTAGGCCAACATGGCCTAGACTGCGCTCAGCGCGCAAAGAATTGGCCATATCAGCCACAGCTGCTAGCTGAGGGGAAAATCCTCGCGCGTCTAGCTTAAGTATATAATTAACAATCACCTGCTCCTTAATATTGGTTAGGCTCTGTAATTTAGGCATAGAATTAACTTGTGAAGGTCGTCCAGCGCGTTAGTCGCTTAGTGTCTGTAGGGGAGCTCTATAGATAGCTGCAGCGCGCTGTAGAGAGAGAGTCGCGTCTTGTTTAAGAGCTTGAAGCGCAAGCTGTATCTAAGCTTCTTTTAACGCGTCTAACTAGCGTTTGTGGAGAGGCATTGGTGTAATAAGGGTGTTTTGGTAGGGTCTTGGCAAAAGTGTCTGACTCGCCCGTGTGTCCGACTCGCCCGTGGGGTACGTTATCCTAAATTAGGCTCTATTAGTTCTTAGATGTTAACTCTTGTACAGGACAGTGCGCTTAAGGCTCTTAGAAAAGTAAGGTAGCAGGACAATGACGTAACTCTGTTGACAGCAGTTAATAGCTCGTCAGCATGCAGTAGCGAATACAGCGTGTATAGTCGACAGCCAGGCTCATAACTGTAACTGCGTAAGGAGTGTTAGTTGGGGACTGTGATCAACAAGTGTATTGCTATCTGTTGTTGTGTTGTGTGTTGTGATGTTATGTTACAGGAGCTCTCAGCTCTGAGGTAAGCGCACTTGCCCACCGGGCAGTACCTGCTACAATAGGACATCATGTGATCGAAGCCACGTGGTTACATAACATGTCTGAGAGTTTTGCTTTCTAGCTTTTGCTATTATATTGTTGTAATGCTGTACGCAGGGGTAAAATAGATTGAACATAGGAAGGATCATGGATACAATGCAACGCTATATGCAGGATGTGAAAGACGTACAAGGAAATGCGCCGACGCTCTTATGCCGCCGCAGCCTCCGGCTTGCTTCGTACTTCGATCTTCCGCGGCTTCTTCTTCTCTGACTTCGGTGATTCCGTCTGTTCTTCTTTCCCTGCCTCGCTGGCCTGCCTACTCAGCTTCCTGGGCTTCCCCCGCTCTTTCATCTCAGCATCACCAGTCCCTTCTGGATCCAAGTTCCCCTTCTCTCTTTCCTTCTTGATATCCTCAGCAGCCTGCCTCAGCATATCTGGATTTGGCACAGCGTCGTCGACATCAACCTTCTTCTCATGCTGCGCTTCACCGCCCTCATTCTCCTTATTCTCATCTCCAGCCTCAGCCTTCTCCTCGCACTTCTTCCCATGCTTCCCCTCCCCCAACTTCCCCAACTTGATCCAACTTCCATGCCCCAGCCCAACGCCCGCACCCACCAGCCCCCCAACCGCCGTTGCAGGGACCGCCGTCACCGTCCCAACAACCGTTCCAACCACCGTACCCAAGCCGCCCGCAACAACAGCACCAATACCCGCGCCGCCAACCGTCCCCTGGAACGCCCCGGACTGCAGCATACGCGCCTTTTTGCTGTTGCCGTGGGCCTCGATTTCCTTGTTGTACGCGTCGCGGAGGTATTTCTCGCGCTTGGCGGGGTCGCGGATGGCATCTGCGGCTTCGCGGAGGGAGGACGCGGTTTTGTAGCTGGACAGGGCGGCTTCGGCTTGTGCGGCGGCGGCCTGGAGTTTATCTTCGGGGGCGTCTGCATTCTGGGCGATTTCTTTGAGCTCTGCGACCGAGGGCTCTTGCTTGGGGTCGGTGTCTGCCATGGTGGGCAATGTGTCGGTTGGCAGGTTATGGGTGGGCTTGTGGGCTTTCTGGAGTCTAGAGACAAGCCAGAGACGATATTTGATTATGCCATGGCGATATTGAAAGGAGAGTAGTTTTGATGCGGAGTTGAGGTGCAAGCACGCTGACGTCACCCGTTCGCGCGTGACGGGCTACTCACGAACAAAACTTGAAACGGGGTGGGACAGACGCGCTGCAGCATCATTCATACATCAATTAATTGTTGTTGTTTACAAACATTGTCGAGGATTCAAGCTGTGATGCATACGAGGAGACGCTTAGTTTACTTCGTGTTCAACTAATATCGTATTCCAGTAACTTAGTGTTTCCTAACTATTATACCTGGCCCTTTATTTTTCTCACATTTCAAGGCTAAGCCCAGCTCAATGTCCAGCTGCCCTGCCACGCACCGCCGCTGGTCAGGTCATTCAAGCCAGACAGCTTCAGAGTGCTCGCTGTCGCGTTGTACGCGACCTTTGACGAATCAACGGCCAGGTCGTTCAACTTGATCTGAGTAGGGGCGCTGTGGACACCCAGGATGGTGACATTACCCAAGGCATTAGTGTCCTTGAAGTCGCCCTGAACATCAGCCTTCAACGAGCCGCCTCGAGCAGTGAGACAGATCTCCAGAGTGGTCTCCTGCTCGATGGACTCGCCATCGTCGATGTAGAGAGAGCCTGATGCATTGCCATCATCGGAAAGAGCAACGATGAGACCCCAGGGGTTATTGCGCGACTCGGTCGTAGTATAGCCAGGCTCCTGGGTTGGGAGCACCGCTCCGCCACGGATGTAGACGGGGATGTGGCCGAGAGGCGCAGAGATGGTGGTGTTGACGCCAGCCTCAGCCTGCACCTTCTCGCCAGTGTACCAATCATACCACGACCCGCCATCGACGAGACCAGGGAAGACACCGCGGACAGTGTCCGCCTGAGGCTCCAGAACAGGCGTGACGAGAATGTTGGGGCCGAGTAAGAACTGGGTGTCGACACCAGCAAGCTGGGGCTCGTTGGGGAACTCCCACGCCAAAGCACGCATGACTGTGGAGCCAGTGGTGTGAGCCTCGTGGAAGAGGGTGTACATGTACGGCAAGAGGGAGTAACGGATATGCATCGCAGTGCGCGAAGCAGAAGCCACACTGTCCCAGCGGTAGGGCTCCTGAGGCAATGCAGACAGGACATTGTGGTTGCGGTAGAAGGGGAAGAAGGCTGAGAGCTGCATCCAGCGCGCGCACAACTCTGAGTCGGTGTTTCCGTTGAAGCCGCTGTGACATTGTTAGCAAAAATCTTCTGCGCAGACATTGTAGAATACCTACCAAGTGTCGACACCGAACATGGGAATACCGAATAGCGAGAAAGAGAGCGCCTGCGGGATCGAGAAGTACATGTAGTACCACTTCGACGCGTTGTCACCTCCCCAGTGACCAGCCCACTTGCCGCTACCAGCGAAGGTGGAGCGGCCAATGATGAAAGGACGCTTGCCGGGGAAGACAGAGAGAAGACCTTGATAAGTAGCATTGATGATCTGGTGGCCCCAGATATTGTGGACGTCGTACTCAGCGACGCCGTTCTGGTGAGTCGCGTTAGGGCTGACAGCGTGAACAGCAAGATCGCCCTGAACATGATCGATGACATAAGGTGGATGATTGATATTCCTGACACCTGGAATAGTCAGCAAGTTGCCTTTGCTCAAGCATTGTAGGATACTTACCAGGTGTGGGCACAGTACGGAGGTACTCAGCAGAGACGGAGCTGACCGTGGTAGCAGATGCAGCGGCCACCTGGCTGGCAGAAAGGATAGAGGCTGATGCAGCTTCAGTCGCGTTTGTGATGTTGAAACCCTCCGGGTAGTCGTAGATGACATTGCCGACCTCGCCTGGCAACGAGAAAGGTGGGTGAACAGGGTTTAGCGTGACATTTCCAGTACCGCATGAGCCAATACAGAAAGACGAAACCTCGGTCATGTCTGTCCAGAAGCCGGAAAATGGAACGCTGAATTCTTGCATTAGCAGGGCACATCGAGATTGAGACAGTGGAACACAGCTGCTTACCTCTTATGCCATTCAACCATCTCCTTGACCCACCAGGAAACACCGTTCGCGGACAGCCAGTCGGGAAATACAGTGTAACCAGGCCACACAGCACCAATATACTGGCTGCCATCAGGGTTCCTGAGGAACACATCCGAGTCATTACCACGAGTGTAAGGGTCATACGCATCACTGGCGTTGGTCGGGTTGGGAATATAGATAGCAGCATCGACAATGGGCACAAAGTGCTGATTGTTGCCGTGTAGGAAGTTAAAGAAATCCTTGACTCCAGAAGCAGGGAATGTGATGGGATCCAGAGTGAAATCGCGGTACTGGTCCATGTAGTCGATATCGAGCCAGATAGTCTCCATGGGGATGCTGAAGTTCCGGAGTGTTTCGACAACCTCCCGGAGCTCAGTCCAGTTGCTGTACCCCCATCGACATTGGTGGTAGCCAAAGGTCCAGTATTGCTGCATGGCGGGCAAACCAATGGCAGAAGTCTGGTACTGCTTGGTGACCTCGGGCTGAGTAGGACCGTCAAAGAAGAAGAGGTCGATGCTGCCTCCTAGGCTCCTCCAGGTTAGATTGGTAGGCTTGAGAACAATGTCCATGCCGTGCAAGTTGCGGAGGTAGACACCGTGAGAATAAGATTCAAAGCCGGAACCCTTGCCACCGGTGGGGTATCCACCGTTTCCGTCGTTGAGTTCGGATTGCTTGAGCGGCTTCTTGGTGCCATTGCCGCCGGTCGGAAAGTAGCGAGTCTCCAAGTAGAACGGGTGGCTTCCGTAGATGTTGCGATCGATTGGGTCACCCACGTCTGCAGCGTAGATGGTCGCAGTGAAGTTATTGTTCAGACGGAGTCCGTGGATGCGTTCACCGAGGCCGTAGAGGTTGTAATCCTCCGGAAGCGTGTTTACAAATTCGATGAACTGGTCCTCATACACCAGGTGGGTGCCTTTGGTGGTGAAGATGACATCGCCACTGGACTGACGGGTCACGGTAAACCAAAACGACGGGTCATCACCCCAAGCAAATGCAAGGTCGAGATCCTTATGTGAATCCTCAGCCTGAGGTCTGGGAATCAAGCTCTCGGGAACAATGTAATGTGAAGAGTTCGATGCATCCTGTGTTTGTCAGCTTTTGAGGCTTTTCAGACTGTCAACACGGAACGTACAAGGTATGTTGGACTGATATTGACCGCCAAGCGGTCCTTGGACTGGTACTCAACCTTGAGGTTGAGCACATCAACATCATTGCCGTAGACATTGCAAGGCGCGCCCGCCAAGGTCAACACAGCGCTGATGCCGCCATCGGTCTCTTGCAAGTGCGAGGTCTTGTATCCCGGGCAGACATCCTGAGCATTGACAGCCTGAGGATCTTGAATGTTGGCAATGAGCTCTGCTCCTTGGTCTGCAGATGCAGGAATGGTGAACACAGGCTGGAAAAACGTGGGAGTGCCAGCAAGCGTCGTGCTCCAGCCACTAGCTGAAGTTGGCGTTGCCGTTGAGTTCTGCGCAGCCGTCAACGCCACAAGCGACGTCAACAGAGCTGAAGCTTGAAGAAAGCTTGAGGGAGCCATTTCTGCGCCTTGGTGAAGTTCAGCCGCAGACGGTGACTTCTGGAAGGTGCGATGGAGATAGTAAAGAGAGAGAAGACCCAGGCTCGTGGCTGCAACTGCTCTCTTCCATGACAGCGTGGGACAACGCAGGTTATACCTCTGTCCCATCTTGACGGTTGTGTGCTGCTTATTGACCATCATGCACTTCCCCGCAGTCTGCTGCAAGGATATGACGATGTTCGCAGGGAAGAGCTGCAATGATGCACAAGTCTCGGCAGGAGTGATGTCCAGTCTACATGCTCGAGTCCAAGCGTCACCTTCGCGCCGACAACTGACCAATCGGCGACTGCGACGGAGGCCGAGCAGTGGACATCGCTACGGCAGCTCTGCGCGCTAGAAGTTTAGAAAAGACGCGGGTTGACAGCTTGGCCATACAAGACTCGTACCGTGAGAGCTTGATTTCCACGATGTTGCCGTCGCATCTCAACGTACTTGAGCTGCAGGTAGTCCAGGTGGAGCAATGCAGATCCCATATACGGTATACCCCACAATGGCCAAGTCAGCAAGCTTTGCATCTCCGCCTTGCTTCCGAGAAAGCTTGCGAGGTCAGTATTCGCTACGACTGGAAGGGCTTAGGTGCATGGTGTAAAGTCGTTTTCTCGGGGTGCAGACTAGGATCATGGTGATTGTAATGCTTGCATTGTTTTCACTGACTATCACGGGTGTGTCAATCAGTGCTACAAATACAAGAGGCATTAGGCTCAAGTATGGAAATCCACCACCGCCATCGCCTTGTCGATCCATCAACCGCCTCGGGGACCGGACAAGCTTTGTGCTCTCCAACCTCCCGCAATCCCCACATCTGCATCTCCACACTTGCGTTCTTACGCCCGGCGCATCCGGCATGGCTTCACGCCGATAAAATATCGCAAAGAAAACAAACAACGATTGGCTGTAAGTCGGAACGCTAGCTATCTGATCAAACGAAGGCAAGCGCGTTCAAAGACGTCGCATAGTAAGCAAAGAAGGTAAATGTCTCAGTCGTATCGAGCCATGCATTCAGGCGAGCCTAGGCGAGTGGAGAGTAGCTCGTCGGCCTACTCGCCAACCTCTCGCTCTTGAACACTTCAAAGGAGTCCTCCGTACCCTCTTCCGGCAGGTACAGACCCTCGTCTGGCAGCCAACTCCTCGAAAAGCGGCTCTTCTGGGTCATTGTCGTCAGTGTGCTTTGCGGTCGCGGTGCACTTTGACTCCTCGAATTGCGAGCCGAGTTGCGTGCACTTGTGCGTGCGGTCTGTGTGGCTTCGCTGCCCGGCACGATGCTCGCGACCATGGAGTTGTATCTTGGGAGTAGCGGAGGCGCCGGATCGTCCTCGGGAATGTCAAAGTCGTCTTCGGGCATCCAACTGGCGTACCGCAAGTATCGTCGCGAAAACCTTCCCGTCATGGCAGTTATTGTGGACGCCTCGCTCGCTGGCCGGGTGCTGGGCAGACTCGGTACTAGTTTTGACACTCGGTTGGAGTTGGGCATCTGGTAAACAGTTGGTGATAAGCGAAAGTTGGGATTTGTTGGGCTCGGTAAGTAAGATAATCTGGCGGAGCTCGGATGTAGGTGTGAGCTCGCAACTGGCGAAGGGAGCGCTGGCAAAAGTGGTTCTGGCACCAAGCGGAAATCTGAATCTGGAGGATTCGAGAGGAGAGGATTTACACCCCTTGCTGGACTCCGGATTGGTAGTTTTGGGGTTGTTGGCAGTTCGAGCGCCGGCAGCTCGTTCGACCCTTCAATAGTAAATTGGTCACCGCCGATTATGTCTTGGTACCAATCGTACGAACGGAAGCTGAAACTAGGGCTTGGTGGTGGAAGCTCTGGTAACGAGAGGCTGCCCTCTAACTTTGATAAGGCGTTGCCTCTAGGATCATGCCCTCGCGGCTCGCTGTACATAATACCGGCGTCGGGCCTGGAGTTTCTGCTCGAACGCATGTAGCCGCTACCATGTGGGTAATTCTCCAGCTCGTACTCGAAGCTCATCGTGCTCGCTCGGCTCGCGGTCTTCGTAATAGAGATACGAGGGTTGCCCGCTAGGACAGGAGGAACATATTCTTCGAAACGGTATCTTGGGGCGCGCTCCTGTGGTTTCGAGATGGGACTTTGAGCGTAAGCTGCGGCGTTGAACATAATATCATCGAAAATCATGCTCTTGTTGATGTTGACGTTGATCGCGTAGCGCTTCTCCTCTGATGGCGGAGGTGGGAGAGCCTTTTCGGCAGGGCTTGTTGGTAAGTGATCATGCTGATGTCCTGAGCCGGGCTGCCTGTACGCCGCAATCTCCTTATTTCCCTTTCCCTCAGCATCGATGACTTTTCCTGGCGTCGTGTAGAACTCTGTAGGTAGTTCGGGTGTTTGCCTAGCGAACGCAGCGTGCTGTGGACTGCTTGGCATAGAGGCAACCAGAGTCCTTTGATCGTTGTCCATGGTCCATTTGGTCGCAGTTGACTCTGACCGATCGCGTGTTGTGGGAGGTGCTTCTGGTGATGTAATGGGCTGCTGTCGATCTCTTCTGAGCTTGAACCACCAGAACCCAGCACCTATCATTAAGACCACAAGTGCTGCGATGCCCACCCCAATACCAGTGGCTGTTCCTGTGTCCAAACGTGTTGTCGACTCTGTGCCCAGGCTTCCAGCAGGTGCGAACGGTGCCGCTTGATTGATACTTGAGCAAACACCGTTCGAGCAGACACCATCGTCGGCACAGTCATTATTCGTAGAACATGCGTTACTAAGAGCTGTAGATATAGATGTAGATGTAGTAAGAACGGCCGTAGCGAAGGCATTTGAGGCGGTCGCAGTTGGTGTATGAGCTGCGGTATCGACCTCGAGGGAGAAAGCGCGAGTTGGAGCGATAGACATTATGATTAAAGAATGTAAAGAAAAGAACGTATAGGTTTGAGAGTACTACACGTCGCAGGCGTTAGCTGAGAAATTCCATGTGTTGATGCTGAGTTCCTACATGAATATGAATGTCGTTTCGAACGCTTGTAAGTCTGTTAATGAAAGTATGAGATGTCCGAAGGCATCCGGTTTTGAGATCGACAAAGGTCCTCACTGCAGACACTGCCTTGCCGCAACATCGCGTTCAAACCGAGGGTCTCCCACATTATTGTACGGTCGACTAACGAACGGATACTTTATTGAGAGTAGCCGCAAGCAGATCCGTCTGGATTTGGTGGTTTGAAGTTGCGCTAGCCTTGCGCCATTGTCGCATCGCGGCAAACCTTCTACCAAAATGGACCACGAGGCAAGTGACAGCGGCCTCAGGTCAAAAAGCATGAGGGAAATGAGGTGGTGCCAACGGCGATGATGTTGCGCATTAGCAGTGCGAGCGCGCTTGAATGCGGAAATACAAATGCGCGTGTAGAGACGATCCGAGTGGTTGACATTCTACTCCGGATACAAGTAACCGCGCACAATTGTCGCGTTGTCTGGAAACGATCGAGTCAGACGCGCTAAACCTTGTGCCTGATACCTCGAAGTGGTTTCAGGAGGTGGGTTCGGTAGAAGTAGCCGCTAGTTCTTCTTCGCCAGCCACGCGACCACCTCCTTCGCGTTCGCATCTGGAGGGAAGACAGGATACCAGACCTGAACAACCTGGCCGTCCCTGACAGCGAGCGCAAGCCTTTTGATAAGCTTTTTGCCTTGCCACTCGAAGGTCGGTAGCCGCAATGCTTCCGTGAATTGAAGATCGACGTCTGACAATAGCTCATACGGAAGATGCACGCGGGTCTTGGCCTATTGTTGATGTGGGGTATCCTGGGTTGAGACGCCAAAAATGGCATCCACGCCTTGCTTGCGCAGCTCGCCCATTTCATCGCGAAAACTGCAAGCTTGAGGCGTGCAGCCTCGTGCGCCTGGGATCAGGTTCCATTCATCAGGTATCTGTTCGCCTGGAGCGCCCGTACGCGGGTAGCAGAAGATGATAGCTAGTCCAGAGAGCTTCGAGACATCCACTTGGTCACCAGAAGTGGACGACAAGGACATAGACGGTAGCTTCAAACCATCCAGATGTGAGCATGCGCCGTCGTCCTGAGGAACAGGCAGATCGCTTGGGAAAGCTGTGTCTAGTTTCATCAGTTACAATTCACGCAACACACAGCGTGAAACAACTGACGGGCCATGGTGTGCTTGGAACCGCCGGCTGTCACCCGTTTGTCACCGCTGTCACGCCGGTCGAAGATTCCTAACACCGGAATCGCTCTGCTGCCACTGATAGCCAAGACGAACCAGAACACCTCAAATATCGAATGACGACGAGGTAATTGAGGACCTCGATGTTCGATGTTATCAGGATCGTGAACGTCATTCGGCTGGACGCGTCTCTGCGTTATCGATTACCGGCAACGCGGTCGTGCCTACACTTCATGATGTCACATCAGCAAATCAAAATCGCAATAGATAAGCGTGGTCAGCAGCCCCGCGATTTGCCAGCAAGCTCCAGCACTGTAAACCGCCGAACAAAGCTCCAGCATTTGTCATCGGCCCTCTAATGCAATCACTACGTTTTCTACGGCCTCGTCGAACTTCACTACAGCTCCAGTACAAGGCACAATCCATTGCAACTAATACCCACAGAGCTGCATTTAGCACGACTATCAGAACCATGGCGCAGGAGTTCAAGCTCAAGGACATCACGTCCCTTCAATTGAAGAACGGCGACAAGAAAGAGGTCGAGGTTGAGGGCGTCGAAGGCGGCAAGGTGTTGCTGCTAAAGGTACAGGACAAAGTCCACGCTACCTCACCAACCTGCACACATTACGGCGCACCGCTTGTAAAGGGTGTGCTTACGCCAGAGGGCCGTTTGACCTGCCCATGGCACGGCGGTATGTAACGCCAAAGGGCCTTCATTGTCAGCCATTGACCAAGCACAGCCTGCTTCAATGTCGCTACAGGTGACGTCGAGGAAGCCCCGGCTCTGGACCCCATCTCCAAATACGAAGTCTTCGAACGGGATGGAGCCGTGTATGTCAAGACGGATGAGGACACATTGAAGGCGTCCAGAAGAAAACTGAACCTCAAGTGCTCGTCAGTGAGCGATGAGAAGGTCCTCGTCATTGGAGGGTATATCTTCCCTGCCCTTCCTATCAGCACTCGCTTACTCTTGCAGCGGTTCCGGAACGCTCGGTGCTGTCGAAGGCCTACGTGGCGGAGGATACAAGGGCAAGATTACCGTCATCTCGAAGGAGGGCCACCAGCCAATCGACCGAACGAAGCTGTCCAAGGCTCTCCTCGCTGACCTGAACAAGGCTGCGTTTAGATCGAAGGACTTCTACAAGGACGCATCAATCGACTTCGTTGAGGACGAGGCCAAGAGTGTCGACTTCTCTGGCAAGAAGGTCGAGACAAAGTCCGGCAAGTCGTACGAGTACTCGAAGCTGGTGCTGGCCACCGGTGGCACACCCAATGTCTTGCCCCTGCCGGGTCTCAAGGGTGACTTAGGCAACACTTTTTTGCTGCGCACATTGCCGGACGCGCAGAACATCCTGAAGGCTGTCGGCGACAACGGCAAGAAGGTGGTTGTTATTGGCAGCTCTTTCATCGGCATGGAGGTCGGCAACTGCCTCGCCGGCATGAAGAACGACGTGACTGTTGTCGGTATGGAGGAAGAGCCTATGGAGCGTGTCATGGGCAAGAAGGTTGGAAAGATCTTCCGCGGCCTGCTCGAGAAGAACGGTGTCAAGTTCCAGATGGGCGCCAGCGTCGAAAAGGCAACACCATCCAAGAGTGACCCCTCCAAGGTCGGAACTGTGCATCTCAAGGACGGCACCACGCTCGAGGCAGACCTCGTTATCGAGGGCGTAGGCGTCAAGCCTGCAACAGAGTACCTCAAGGAGAACTCGAGCGTCCAGTTGGAGAAGGACGGATCACTGAGGACAAACGAGGCTTTCGAGGTCCAGGGTCTGAAGGACGTGTTTGCCATTGGCGACATTGCGACCTACCCTTACCACGGACCCGGAGGCAACGGCAAGCCTGTACGCATTGAGCACTGGAACGTTGCACAGAACGCTGGTCGCTCGGTGGCCATGTCGATCAACGAGCCCGGCTCCAAGCCCAAGGCGTTCATACCTGTTTTCTGGTCAGCCCTCGGCTCGCAGCTGCGATACTGCGGTAACACGGTCAACGGCTACGACGACGTTGTGCTGCAAGGAGACATTGAGAAGCCATCATTCGTCGCATACTACACGAGCGGAGATGAGGTCGTCGCGGTGGCCTCGATGATGAAGGATCCTTATATGACGCAGGTATGTCAAATCCAACCAACTTGGGGCGACTGTACTGCGCCTTCGACGCGACGCGTCCGCTGTTTAGAAGTGCAACGCTAACATGTAGCAGAGTGCGGAGTTGATGCGGAGAGGGAAGATGCCAGGCAAGAAGGCCCTTCAAGACGGCAAGGACATTATGGACATCAGCCTCCCAAATGAAATCAAAATGTGAGAGGCGTACCATGGAAACGCGGCAGTACAAGTGCCGCACTACGGCAGGAGATGCAACGGCCGTCAAGGCGAGAGAAATGATATGACTCCAAGGCCCAACATTTTCCGCTGTGTGACGTCGACACGAACTCGCCCTTTGCATCTTGTCCGCGCATCCCAGTGATATAAGACATTGTAGGGTGCACAGAATTGGTCGTGAGCCCAAAGAGTCGAGTCAGCCGGAAAGGCTAAGCGGGAAGGAGTGGGCCAGGTGACATACGGCAAGGGCGATCAAAGCGTCTTCCAATTTCCGAAAAGAAACATACCCTGGGGGGAGTCTTGCAGCTTCGGGCGGCGGTGCGTCATCGCGCCAGATCATGCTCGATGATGATTCTTTTTGAGAGAGAGAGAGGAAGGATCAAATTTGACAGCTGCTCAATGATAATGCCTGGAAAGATGTTGGAGACGGGCGTTTCTAGTCATGGTGCAGTCAGGGTGGTGATTGGGCGCAGACGCGAGTTGGCGGGAGCCATGCAGGGCGCTTTCCCTTGCAGGCTGCAGCATCGCGGCTGAGACACGATGACAGACAACGTCGTGACCTGGTGGACGTATGCCTTGCTAGAGTGCACTGGGGCGGTCTGCGATGGCGGTTCCTTGCGGGCAGCGAGGGCGCGCGCAGTGGGCTCATCAGGGGCAGCCGCGGCGGTGTCAGCGTCTCGCGTTCAAGTGTCACGTCATGGATGCAGCAGAAGCAATGGTGAAGCGTTCCTGGTAGGGCGTCAGAGAGGTCGAGCAGCGGCCGTGGACGCAGGTGCAGTGTCATGACAGTCGTGGTGGCCTTCACAGCACGAGGCGCGCGTAGTGCCGCATGAAGTGCAATCTGCGCACTGGACAGGTCGTCGCTGTTTCAAAGGTGCCCGTAACCCTGCCGTAATCCTGGCTCGCCGTCGAATGGAGACGCAGCTGGTGTGGCTAGCAGCGCGGGCAGGCGCGTCGAAGCCAGCAGTTGAGCAGCGAGCAGCGCGTGCCGGGGGAAGGGCAGACGTAGTGCTCACTGCTCATGCTCGCCAGGTCAGACCCGGCGGTGGGGAGATAGGAAGATGCTTGCTGCTCACAGCATGATGCTGGGCGTGCCATGTCCATGTACTGTGTACGGCTGATGTTAGGCCGAGCTGTGGTTGATGCTCTCCTTTCTTCCTAGCCGGTGCAAGCTCAATCTCGTTAGAAGACTGGCCCCAGCCGCGCCTGACGACCGCTCGCGCTGCATCCGCTCACTTCTCTCCACGCACGTCAGGCACACGACGGGTCCTCTGTCGAGCGTCGTCGAGAGCTGTCCTGCGCCGTAGTTTGGTCTGCCTGCGTCCTGCGTTCTGCGTTCTGCGTTCTGCAACGATCCACGGTTGAGCCCCCAGCCCGCAGCGTTGTTCGGCTCCCACGTGAAAGGCTTCCTCCAGAGCCCTAGCCAATCGCCCACCGCCCACCCGTCCTCTCAGCGCGACTGCGACCCGCTGCCCGACAACAGAGCCAGCGCCCGCGCCAACGGCCATCGCAGGCCCACACCGCAGCACCGCAGCACCGCAGCACCGCAGCACCGCAGCACTGCACGCGCAGTCTGCCTGCGTAGAACCTCGCCGTCTCGCCGCCCGGCCTCTGCACCGTGCAGCACGGGCGTGCCCACACTTGCAGCCAGCCGACCAGCGCAGGCCCCGCGCCGACAGCCCCCCCCGACACACCGCCAGAGCATGTCTGCTGCTGTCGCTGCCCAGGCGCATGGCCAGCAGCACTACCAGCAGCCCCCCCGCGCGCGCCGACCCTCGACCAGCGCGTCCAACACGGCGCCCAGCACGCCCCGCGCGCAGCCGCCGTCGACGCAGCACCACTCCCCAGCCATGAGCCCCAGCACCGCCGCCCCCGTCGGCGGCCCCATGCCGCCCCCGCGCACCTCATCGCACCGTACTAGCACCGCCGGCGCCCCGTCCGGCCGGCGACCCAACGAGGGCAGCGCGAGCCGTCCGCAGTCCGGACACAGCCGCTCTGCCACGGCCATTGGGCAGCCCCCAATCGGCACGAGCCTGCCCCGCGAGGAGAGCGCCATCATCAACAGGATAGGCGTCTCCGACCCCCAGGACGACATCGCCCGCGAGCAGGCGCGGCAGGCCGAGCGGGTGCCCGTGGGCGCCGCCGCCGACCTGACGCCCATCACGGGCCTCGGCCTCGTGGGCAGCGAGGGCGTCGACGACGGCGGCCGCGGCGCTGGCGGCAAGAGCAGGCAGGACCACTCGAAGAGCGAGGGCTCGGTCAAGCGCACCAAGTTTGGCAACTACATCCTGGGCCAGACGCTTGGCGAGGGCGAGTTCGGCAAGGTCAAGATGGGCTGGAAGCGCGACAGCAGCGTCGAGGTGGCCATCAAGCTGATCAGGCGAGAGACGCTGGGCAGCAACTCGAACCGCCTGGCCAAGATCTACCGCGAGATCCACATCCTGCGCGGCCTCGACCACCCGAATATTGTTCGGTTGCACGAGATGGTCGAGACGGAGCGACACATTGGCATCATTCTCGAGTATGCATCGGGTGGTGAGCTGTTCGACTACATCCTCAACCACCGCTACCTGAAGGACGGTCCCGCGCGCAAGCTGTTTGCCCAGCTCCTCTCCGGCGTGGGCTACCTGCACAAGAGGGGCATTGTGCACAGAGATCTGAAGCTCGAGAACCTGCTGCTGGACCGCAACAAGAACATCATCATCACTGACTTTGGCTTCGCCAACACCTTCGATCCCAAGGACCAGCTGAGCGAGGAGATCGAGTACAGACTGGGCGACAAGGACTTCATACGGCAGATGGGTCTGGAGAACCCCGAGACACGCCGCGGCGACCTCATGCAGACTAGTTGTGGCAGTCCCTGTTATGCGGCGCCCGAGCTTGTTGTCAGCGACTCGCTCTACACCGGCTGCAAGGTCGACGTCTGGAGCTGTGGTGTCATTCTGGTGAGCCGCTCAGACGTACTCTGATATTCGCAAGCTAACAATCGACAGTATGCCATGTTGGCTGGCTACCTGCCCTTCGACGACGACCCGGCCAACCCCGAGGGTGACAACATCAACCTCCTGTACAAGTACATCGTCTCCACCCCGCTCACTTTCCCTGAATACGTCACACCTCACGCAAGAGACCTGCTCAAGAGGATCCTCGTCCCCGATCCACGGAAACGCGCCGATCTGTTCGAGGTTGCGCGTCACAGCTGGTTGGCAGACTACGCACATGTCGTGGGCTTCATCACCACCAGCAATGCCGCCGAGGCGCCGCAGCAAGGCTCCGTCTATGCTAGTAAGAGAACACAGAGGGTCACCAAAAGTGCTGTACTAACACCGCCGCAGAAGAGCCATTCGAGCAGCCGCCCCCTCTTGCAAGAAGTGCATCTGTCCGCGAGCCAACCAAGACCCAAGCGCCTCCGTCCGCACACGGCGGCCTTGCCAACAAGCGGGAGCAGATCAACTCGACGGCCGAGAAGCCAAAGACGTCTCGCGACAACAAGCGCCGAACCGTTCAAGTCGAATACGTTGCTCCTCAATCGCAGACCCAGCGCGGCGAAGCATCACCAGCTGTCGAGGCCATGCCAAAAGCTCGCCCTGCCGAACAAGTACCTGTCGAGGTCACCACCGCGACCACAGATGGCTACCAATCAGCGTCTGGCTCGAGGCCTCCTCGTTCTGCTGGTGCCGCAGCAGCTGCTCCACAACCTAGACCAGTTGGTCAGCCCCAGAGATCAGTGTCCGACTACACTGCCTTTGGCACTGCGCCCGCGGCGACGACACGGCCGTCGACAGGCGGCACCCTTGGTGGCTCGCGGATGCCATCACGAGGCAACTCGTACGCGCAGCCAGCAGCCGCTACCGTGGCCCCCACCAACGCCGAAGGTCGCTTCTCGCAACCCCAGAAGAAGACCTACTCCATCTCTGCCCCATACCCTCCACAAGAGCCTGCGGTAATGGGTGAGCCGAGCATTGTGCAGCCCAGCGCTCAGCGGGTGCAGTCGACCCAGGTTGGACCTACTGGTGGACATGCCAAGGGTGGCCACAAGCGCTCGAACACGGTGACGGAGACGCTTGGCCGTATGACGTCCATGTTCGGTGGCCGTCAGAACTCTTCCGCACAGGACCCGAAGGCATCGTTCACGTCCCAGGACTCGTACGGACAACAAGGTGAGGAGCGCAAGCAGAAGAGGTACCCACCCACCTCGATGCCCGCAGCCATGTCGAACGACAACTCGATAGGTTCGTCGGGACCACGACCCAGCACAGACTCAAGACGCCGCCCATCCTTCAGCTTTACGCGCAAGAACACAGATGACGGCACCAAGACATCCCGCCGCTTCTCACTGCTCCCATCTTCTTTCTCAAAGAACTTCGGCTCTCAAAGAGAGAGCATGCCTACTGATGGCTACGGCCAACGCCGCGGCTCCAACGCTGGCCGAGCCCGCAACAACTCCCGGTCTGGCATGGCATTCGGTCGCGGCGCAGAGTCCCGTTCTCCTAGTCGGAGCACCATGGGCAGCAACGCCGTAGCTGGCTTCTACGATGGCCAGCAGGACAGCAATTCGCGCATCCGTCAACCCAACGCCAGCACCCAGTCCCACGGCGCACCGGGCCCGTCGTCCGCACCGCCTCAGCAGACGCAGTTCAACTATCCCGACCAGGCCCCTGTCGGCGACGACAAGTTCCCCAACCCCCGACAGGTCCATCCCAGCCAGGCACCCAACCGCCCGTACGGACAGCTTCCTAACGACAGCCAGGCTAGCGAGCAGATGACACCCACCCAGTCTCATGGATCGCAGCCGCAGCGCGCACAGTACCCCCAGGGCATGGGCGGCGAGCCAGAGCAGCGAGGCGGCAAGCTCCAGAAGCACAGGAAGTTTGAGGATGCGTACGAGAGCACGGGTGGCAACAAGGGCAGCTCCGGCAGCAGCAAGAAGGTCATGGACTTCTTCCGGCAGATGGGCAGGAGACGAGCAGGGAAATGAACAGCTCGCTCGGACGGGCGCCAACATTCTTGAACATTGTTCGCCTCGGCAGATGTGCACGCGCCGTCAGCAACACAAACACCAACCAACACCAACACCAACAACTACCAGCGGAGAGCACAGATGGAAATGTCGTTTTTGTTCGCGTTCTTGCTTGCATCGCTGGATAGAGCATCAGCGAGGTGTATCGATAATATTTGCATTAGCTGGCGTTTTCTCATCCCCCGGCACGGCGTCGTCCCCTTTTTTTACTGCGCTGCGGCCGTCTCTGGCCTGTTAATCTTTACTTCACTTTGTACCTTTTTTTTTTCCTTTTCTTATTCACAGCTAGCGCTGCAAGCGCTTTTTGAACGAGTGGAGTTGTGCAAGGGCACGCAGGGGTGCTGATGGAGATTGATGCGGGGGTTTCAAGGGGAGTGTAGCGTAGGGTAGTGTACAGATGGGTGGTTTGGAAATGAATGGAGTACTGAGATGGCTGGGTCTGGTGTCTGTGGCTTGGAGGTGATGTCGCCGCTGCTTGGGAGCGGGAGTGATTATCCCGTTCTTCGCGCCGTGAGACGGTCTTGCGGAATCGTACCTTGCTGTCGGACACATGTCATCCCTGCCCTGTCCTGCCCTGCCCAGTCCTGCCCCGTCCTGCCCAGTCCTGCCCCGTCCTGCCCCGTCCTGCCCTGCCCAGACGGCGTTCCTGTCCAGCGCATGCGCGTATCCCGTCTCCTACGCCAGCGCCGCACAACGCCCTCGCGCTGGAGACGGTGTTTGCGCTGCTGCTGCTGGCGCGGGGTGGTTCCAGACGCACGCGGGGTGGTCCCAGACGCATGCGGTGTGGGGATGTCTGTGCTCCGGGGTTATGGGAGGGAGGCGCGATGGCAGGTGACTGCTGATGTGGAACTTTGTGAGCGGGTCCACGATGGAAAATGCAGAGGATGCATAGGATTGAGTACGTTGTGGAATTCAAGTAGCTTGTGAATGTACACTCACTCGGATACAATCTACACTCACCCGGCCACCACCCATCCCGCTCCCACCCAGCCAAATCCCAAACCGCCATCCTACTGCGGCGGCAGCTGTCCCCCCTCCCTACTCCCGCCCGTCTGCGTGGCCTCCTTGACCTTGACCACGGCGGCCTCGACTTTACTCCCACCCCCCGAGTTCAGCGCGCTGAGGTAGCAGTTCCAGCCCAGCGAGACGACGTTGACGACCAGCACGCGCAGATCGGCGGGCACGTACTTGAAGTTTGCGAATTGCACCCACGGCCACACCATGAAGTTCTTGGTCAGGCCGGGGATGTATGCGGTTTCGAGGCGTGTGGATATGGAGGATCCTTCTAGGTAGGCCATTGTGGAGAGGAACAGGCCTGGGGGCGGGAGGTCAGTACGTGGACATTGTAGGGTGCGAGACGAGACACATACCCATATTCACAGGCGCAAACAAGAACTGATCGCACGCAACACGCGCAAGAATAGTACCGTTCTTGCTGCGCGTGTTGACGTACTTGGTCAGCACACCGTACCACGTCGTCGCCGCGGGCCCGAAGATGACGCCGCCGTACCCGGCCATGCGCGCTGTGCGCATCGCGTCGTGCGCTTTCCACCCGCGCTTCTCCACGAGCTGCTGCGCCATTGTGTCGCCGGTGCCGAAGAGGATCTGGCGTGTCAGTGTCAACGGGTGTGGAGGCGAAGCGAGGGGGAGGGTGCGTACTGCGGTCGTGATGGCCTGGGTTGCGAGCGGTGCGCTCTTGAGCTTTGCTTGGTACCTGGAGATGGGCGTCAGCTGGCTGTATCCCATCGCATCGCATTCTATCCCTCGCATTGGTTTGCGTTGTTGCAGCGACTCACCAGCGAAACGCCATTCTATCCACGCTTCAATCGCAATGTGCAAAGGACTCCAGACAAGGTGCAGACAGCAGTGCAGAAGAAAAGAACACCTGGAGAAGCGCCAGAGAAGGCCAAACTCTGACACAAGATAAAAAGTAAGTCTATAGGTAAAGCAAGGGACGTCCCCTAGTCCCCTAGTCCCCTAAACTTTCCCACGCACCGTCGTACCGTGGCGCCGCCGCACCAGCAAGTGGACCCTGCGTGGGGCGCTGCAGCCGCGGCGTGGCGCGGCGCGATGACTGGGGAAGCGGGACGCGAAGCGCGTTTGTGTTTGTTGGCGGCTCAGGACAAGTCGCGTGTTGTGCTTTTGGCTGTTTGTGGTGTGCTTGGGGGCTGATTTGATTTTGGGGTGTATGGGTAGCTGTAAGATGGGTGTAGATATAGGCATGGGTGAGAAGCAGGCGTTTTTTTAAAAAAAAAAATTACATTGACTGCCTAGTTAATCTGTAGTAGTGCTCTTCACTGGTTGGGTGTGCTGGGTATTTTTGGATTTTGGGGTGCGTGGTCACTGCGAGATGGACACAGACGTGGACATGAAAAAGACACAGACATGGACGTGAAAAAGACATGAAAGACACGAAAAAGACATGGACATGAAAGACACATGAAAGACACGGACATGAAAGACATGGACATGAAAGACACATGAAAGACACGAAAAAGACGAAAAACACAAAAAAGAAATGGACATAAAACCAAGCGTTCGATAAATTCATTCGCAGCCTATGTACAGTAGTGCGTGGGGTATGGGTATAATAAGTCGTAAAACAGTCAAACAACAGACTTCTCCTAGTCAATCTCCATGCGCTGATTGGGCTGGGGCCCGGCGACAGAGGGCATCTCGGTGCCGTAGGCCTTGTCGGACTTGGCCGACTTCTTGTTGACGTGGGGCTTGAGGCCCTTGTTGAAGTTGTGGGTGCAGATGCAGGCAATGACAATGGTCATGAGCAGCAGGATAATGGTCAGAATGGCAAAGGCCGTCAGCGACTTGCGGGCGGGCTTGTAGTCCTCCTGGCGGTTCGAGTCGGCAACGTACATGCGGATCAGCTTGAACAGAAAGTAGGCCAGGGCGATGAAGTAGACGACGATGCAGCAGACCATGCCCGCAATCGACTCGCGGCGGACCCAGAAGGCGGCGGCGAAGAGCAGGAAGAAGGTGATGACCAGGGCGGCGGCGGTGAGGACGACCTCGACCGTCGACGTCTTCTCGACGACGACGAGGAACTGGACGGTGAAGGCGAGGAAGAAGAAGAAGTCGAACTTGAGCAGGGCAATGTAGATCTGTCACGTCAGCGTGGTCGGCGCGGGGAGGGGACGGGAGGGGACAGGAGGGGACAGGAGGGGACAGGAGGGGACAGGAGGGGACGGGAGGGGACAGGAGGGGACAAGAGGGGACGGGAGGGGACAGGAGGGGGACGGGTGGCGGTACCTGGTAGGTCAAGTAGCGGCGCTTCAGGCGCAGGTCGGCGCTAATGTTCTTGTAGATGGTCCACGCAAACTCGTCGTAGAGCTTCCAGGCGACAAAGGCAAAGGCAAAGGTGGCGGCGGCCATGAGGACGGGCACGGCAATCAGCATGGCCTTGACGTCGGTCCAGAAGTCGGTGGGGATGAAGTGCTGCCGCTCGAGGGCCGACGAGGCGTCGAGGATCTGGTCGTACTGGATGGCGGCGTAGACCATGATGCCGACGTTGTAGATGACGAGGCCGATGACCTGGATGGTGTTCTTCAGGCGCAGGGCGTCCCAGACGAGGAACAGCTGGTAGAGGTAGCCGAACATGAAGACGGCGAGGTAGGTGGGGACCGTGCGGGCGTCGCTGTTGACATTGTGGGCCTCAAAGTGCAGCTCGCTCTGGAAGCGGCCAAAGACGTACGACTCGAGCGACAGGGCGACGACGGCCTGGACGAGGGCGATGGCCGAGAAGGACCACGTCCACTTTGTGTTGGGAATGTACATTCTGGGGGCGCGGCGGACGGGTGGAGGCAGCGTGGTCGGGAAGCCCTCGCGCTCGTGGTAGCCGCCGGGCGGCGCGGCGGCAAAGGGCGGCGGGCGCGCAACGTACTGGTTGGCGTAGGGCGCGTAGTCGCCGTCGAGCGGTGGGCCTCCCAGGAGGGATGTGCGGGCCTCGTGGTGCGTAATGTTGGCGAAGGGGTCAGCCGCGGAGTGCGGCTGGGACGGGGGGGATATAAAGAGCGGCTGCGACGAGGGGATACAGGGAGCGTGCGGGAGGGTCGTGTTGGTCGCAGGGCTGGAGGGCGCGGCTGGGACGGCGTTGGCGACGGTGCTGCGCGCTGGGCAGCTGATGCTGAGACGACGGCTGTCAGTCGGATGGCGGCGTACCAGGCGAATGACAACGGCGCGGCGCAGCGCTGGTGAAACCGAGCTGGAGCGTGGCTGTGCGGAGAGGCCAAGCCGAACAGGTGATCAGACGACGGAATGCCGGGGCTTGGGCGCGACGACGGCGGGAAGCGCAGCGCAGTTTGAAACAACAAAAGATGCAGAGCGAGGTGTGCAGAGCGAGGTGTGCAGTGAGGTGTGCAGTGAGAGGTGTGCAGTGAGAGATGTGCAGTGTTCAGTGTCCAATGCGAGGTGTGCAGTGTCCAATGCGAGGTGTGCAGTGTTCAGTGTGCAGTGTGCAGTGTGCAGTGTTCAATGCGAGGCGTTCAGCGCGAGGTGTTCAATGCGAGGTCCCTGCGAGCCTCGAGGGTCGACTGTGGAGAACAGCGACGGCGACGGCGACGGCGACGGCGAAGGCGACGGCGACGGCGACGGCGACGGCGAGTGGACAGCTGGGGGCGGGCAAACAGTCCGCAGAGGGATGCGCGCAGGCTGTCCTTTTCACGTCGACGAGGCCAGCAGCGAGCGCCAGCGCCCGACACAGCGACATCCAGACGGCTGTGCGGCTCAGCCTCTGTTGCCAGGGCCAGGGCCAGGGCTGATTTTGCGCCGGCTGGACGAACACTGATACGCCTGTCCCGACCATCGCCCCGTTCGTGCTGTGGCGCAGCTTCGTCAGTGGAGCTTGCCCGGCGGACTCTCCCAGGCCCACCGTCATCGCAGCCCACGCACCACCGCGACTGCGACCGCGACCGCGCCGGCAGCATGACCAGCACGACCAGCACGACCAGCACGACCAACACGACCAGCACGCCCACCGGTACGTGCCTCGCATAACCCCCCGCCCCGCCTGCACGTCACACGCTGACTGCCCACAGGACAAGCATCGCTGCTACGCGCCGCCGCCGACGGCTCGCTGGACTCGTGAGTGTCGCCAGCAGTTATCGCAACCACCCTGGCTAACGTCCGACCGCAGCGCCGAGTGGCCCGCGACGCTGCAGTACATTCTGGACCGCCTGGACGAGGTGAGGCGCGCGCTCCAGCCCGAAGACGCCCCAGCCTGACCCGGGCAGATTATCCACGAGTTCCCCAAGCCGCCCGCCGACACCAGCGCAGACGCAGACGGAGACGCAGACACCAGCACCCCCGCGCCCGCAGACACTAGCACCCCCGCGCCCGCAGACGCAGCGCCCAAGCCCGAGGCCGCCGCCGCCTCCGCCGCCGCCGCCGCCGCCCGCGACAAGGAGAATGCGCCGCCCACAACGCCCCCGCGCCCGCCGCCCGTGCCCGTCCGGCCTGCGCCCGAGTCCAAGGCGCTCCCGCCCGCCACCACGTCCTTGTACGCCTCGATCCGCAACGCACTGTCGCTGCACTTTGCAAAGCAACCCCCGCACACAGTCCAGCGCCTCGCCGAGCTCGTCCTCGAGCCCAAGCGACGCTACAAGCACCTCTCGCCCTACCTCCGCGCACTCGACCGCGTCGTGTCGGTATCCTCGCCCCTCGCCGTCTTCCCGCTGCCCCAGGCCGTCCTGCCCAGCGCCAGCGGCCTGCTGAACGGCACAGCCGCAGCGCCGAACCCGCACGCTGCGACGCTCGGCTCCGACGAGTCGCTGGGCGGCGCCCTGCTCACACCCATCCCATGGCTGCACAGTCGAGGCCAGAACGAGCTCATATCAGAGAGCACCGAGATGGTGGACGGGCCCAACGGCGCCGGCCGCATTGAGACGGTCACCGTCGGCATGCTCAGCGGCCAGCCTCCACGCCAGGAGCCAGCCGCCTCGTCTCCCGTGTCGCAGATTGCTTCCTCGCACCCCGATGGCGAAACACTGCCGTCGACCGGGCCCGTCACCCAGGGCGAGCTGCTGCGCCAGGAGCAGCAGGCCGGCATTGTCCTCAACAATCCGCACTCGCTGACCACGAGCCCCACACGGACAAGCTTTGGCGAAAGCGAGGGCGGCGCCACCGTTGTCGAAACCGTCGAGGCTGAAGAAGAGGCCCCGCACGCCAGGGGACCTGAGACCATTGGGCTGGAAGATACCGGCCCGCAAAAGCAGGGCGCATCGCTCGACATTGAAGGCGCAGTGGGACGCCCCAGCCTTGAGCGCTCGAGCAGGAGCCCGGGACGAGCCACAGCGCCTGGCGCAGAGTCCAAAGACGAGAAGATGGAAGATGCAGGGGAGACGATGGAAGATGCAGGGGAGACGGTGGAAGATGCAGGGGAGAAGATGGAAGATGCAGGGGAGACGATGGAAGATGCAGGAGAGAAGATGGAAGATGCAGGAGAGACGAACGAGGACGACAAGGCAGCCGAGGAGCAGCTCCAGACCGGGGTCGCCGAGCAAGAAAAAGAAAGCGAGGCCAAGGATGTGGACATGAAGTGATGCAGTCGGCGGCTCGATGCACACAGCGCTGGCAGTGCACACGGACCACCAGGTACCACACCAGTACATAGAGAATCCAGATGATGCCGGTGACGTGCATCTACAAACACCGTGCCCCCGAATGACGGAGCCCGCGATGGACCGCGTCTGGGGAAGCCTGCAATGGACCGCGTCTGGGGAAGCCTGCAATGGACCGCGTCTGGGGAAGCCTGCGCGTACCCGCCGACCGCGCTTCCGGCCCCCGCTGCGGGATGGCGTTGCTGCCGGCCGAGTGGACTCGGCTCAGGTCTGGAGATGCATGTCAGCGAGCATCACGGACACTAGAGGGATCCAGGGTTTTGCACGCGACAATCAGCCTCACGCCCCACCGTATCGTCATAGTTGGTAATGTTGCTACCAAAGTCGGCTCCCGCGACTCTCGGAACGCGTGTGTCGTGCAGGACATGCACCTGTTCCTTTAGGAATACCGCTACTTGGATCGGTGAAGGCTAGCGGTTCGGCGGCACGGAAGAATTCTCCGAGCCAATAGCCTTGCGTCTTGATCTCACGATCGCTTTCTGACATGATGGGTCTCAGCTGCTTTCCGACGCCAAAAGGCCTTCCCAAGCCCTCCAGGATCTCACAACCTCGTGGACATCGACTGCTAGCGCTCCGGCACCATCGATCCGTCAAGCCGATTACATACAACGATCTGGTCGGCCTTTGATCCCAACGGCTTACGGCCTGCGTGTACGGGAGTATCCAGGGCTCATATCGTACAGACATTCCTCTCCTTCTCCCGTAGTACTGTATCCACATGACGATATCCTTCTCCTGTAGTGCTGTATCCACATGACGATATCCATCCCAGGCTCAGTAGACCCGACTACATATCCTCTGGGGTTTCAGGCGGAATAGCCACACGTCGGAGCAAATATGCTACCTTCATTCAGACCTCTTGCCCCCGCACCACCAGGCGGACCGCTGGAACCAAGTGGCAGCGAGCCGCGAAAGAGAAAGAAGAAAGCTCGACTAGCCTGCAACCACTGCCGTGTGAAAAGAGTAGGGGTAAGTAGGCCCGAGTCGTACCCTGGTGCCGATTAGCGCATCGCCGTTCTTGGGTACCCGCGTAGTGCCCGCTGCCTGGAAACGACCCCGGATGCTGACAGCCTGTCATAGTGCGATGGCGCGCGACCCGACTGTGCACGTTGCCTGCGGTCCCGCGTGCCATGCGTCTATATATCCGACGATGCAGATGCTACTCCAACCATGGCTCTCAAGAGCGAGCTAGAGAGCCTCCAGCGCCGATTGCAAGAGCACGCCGACTTGCTAGAGAGCATTCGCAGCGCGCCAGACGACGAGGTCCTGGCCATTGTCCACAGACTGCGGTCGGCTGAGGACCTCTCGGTCGTGCTTTCAGCCTACCAAGGTCGCATAGGCGGCTCCAGCCAGGCATCCGAGCATGCTTTGGCACGCGCCGTCATGCCGTCGGCCGAGACTGCCATCGACTTTGAGCTAGTGATGCTCCATCCAACGGCCTTTCCGGTTCCTGTTCCACCAAGTCCGTCGTCGATGGCGTCAGCAGGTCTGATGGGCGGCTCCTCGCCGAGCGGTACTCCCATGTCTCCCCCCGAGCCCTACACGTATTGCGATCCTCGTCTGGAACTCCTCGCAGTAAGCTACTGGACGCGAATACCAATCGACAGCAGACTCGCAGCTCGAGCGATATCACACTTCCTCGAGACCGATCACCCGGTGCTTGGTTTCTTCGACGCCCATCTCTTTCTTCGCGACTTGGTCGAGCAGGGCCTGGGCTTCTGCTCGTCCTTTTTGTTCCATGCTGTCATGTCGCTCGCCTGCGTATGTCTACAAGTTGCCGTTCTTCAAAAACGCTTTTTGACCAGCGCAGCAATCGTACAGCACAGTAGAGCTGCGGGTCGCACCCTTCGCTACCGCCTTCACCGAGGAAGCGATCAAGCTCTGGCACGCCGAACGTTTGACCGATTCGGCCACAACGCTGGCGGCCCTCAACTGCCTCTCGGTGGCTACTGGCTGGAATGCCCGGAACCAGCCGGGGAACCACGAGCTGGTTGGAGATGCTAGCGCAATGGCTACCCGGATTCAACTGTTCCATGTTCCGCCAACGGACGCGTCGATCGACCATCTCCGGGATCTGAGCGAGGACGAGATGCGAGATCAGGCTCACGTAGCCTGGGGCAGCTATGGCTGTCAATCGTACGAGACCCAAGCATGAGACTACTGGACAGTACGCTCATCTCGTGCAGTTTTCTCGCAAGCTTCTTCCCAAAGCCCTCGATCAGGTACCCGCCGAGATTCCCCATCCCTGGCGACAACCCCGACCTCTTCGCCGCTTCCGACGCCTTCGAGCCCGCGCATCAGGCACCAAACTACATCGGCCAGACGTGTACTGCCATGTGCAAGTTCTGGACCATCGTGCAAGAAATCCTGGCGGTATGCAATACAGAGGACGACGCACCTCCCTCTCGTCGAGAGGGACATGTCGTGTTTTGCCGAAGCAAAATATCAGCACCCACTAGCATGGGCAGATACACTCCCCATCTCGCCCAGCAACAGTTCCAACAGCGTCTCCCACGTATACCTCTTCCAGTACACATCACTGTGACCCTTATCTAGACACCTCTGTCTAGACGCCTCTCACCTCTTCAAGCGCCCTGTTCCACACGACTGTACCAACCCTCTTCCGACCATTTCTCGACCCACCAAAGATCATCCGGTTACGCTCCTTCTCCTCAGCCGACAGCACACCTCGCACCGTCGTCTCTGCCTCCGTCAAGCAACTAAAGCGCCTCGCACACAACTACCGCACGTGCCTGCCCCGCCAGCTCGCCACAAGCTGCATCTCCAACGCCGCCGTGATCCGTCTGAGCAGCATCGTCGTGCACCAAGCCGCCACCGATCCGAGCTGGAGCTTCTTTTCCCGGCTGTGCTTCGGGCGACAATGGACGACCTTGCTCGTACATTCCAAGAGCTCATGCTGTTCGACGACTCTATACACGAGTCTGGAGTCGTTCGGGAGTCTTCCAGCTAAGGCGCGACCTCACAATGTACAAAGTACCAAGCCCGGGAGCGCTCGACGAGACCGTTGGGCTACGTCTAGTGCTGTGGGGTAGTCCGGGGTTATCCTTGGCCGTGCAAGCCGCCCGTTACACCCGAATACCACTGCAACCTTCCTCATCGACTCTCACGCTCTGCGCAATCGGTGTGGTTGTGTAAGATAACGTCATAGGCGGCCCTGATAGGCCGATCCGCGGCTTTTTCAAGAAGCCCCGCGAGAGCACATCAATCGCGCCTTCTCGGAAATACGCCTACTTTGTTTGAAACTTCTTGGGAGTTCACCAATGCGGCGAATGCCCGAACTTGGACAGCGCCGGATTGGCTGCGAAACGCCGCGCTTTGACTACGCGCGTATTACACAATTATGCCTTCCTGCCAGACCCTTTCGTATTCAGGTCCTGCGTTCGGAGGAATACACATGTAGCAGCGAGCAGCGGAGGCGTGCGGGCAGGGGTCAGGTATAAGGAGCCAGGCACACCCGCTGCCGGAAAAACCGGACTCGATTGCTCAGGGCCGTAAAGCACATTGAGACTTCCAAAGCGTGCAGCTACGCCGTCCCAGCACCATGCGCTTCACCACCACCACCGCCGCCGCCGCCGTCGTGCTCCTCGCCGCCGCGCCGCTGGCCTCGGCGCTCCCGGGCCCGAAACATAACAACACTCAATCCATCATCAACGCGCTCGCGGGCACTTACACCCTCGTCAACACCAGCAGGTCCGTCCCCCCTCCCCCCACCTACCCCTCCCGCGTTCCTAACAGCACCAGCACCCTAAACAACGTCCCCGTCCCCGACGCAGCCTACGGCACCGCCCCCGTCGGGCTCCTGACCTACTCGCGCTCCGGCTACATGTCCGCGACCATCACCGCAACCGAGCCCGCCTTCCGTCCCAACCTGACCTTCCCGTTCCAAGACTCGGACTCGGACGCCGACTGGGCCCTCGTCGGCAAGCACAGCCTCGGCTACGCGGGGCCGTTCAGCGTCAACGCCGATTTACCCGCGAGCAAGGTGCAGGGCCAGCTTTTTCATGGACCGCTGCTTGTGGCTAATGTGCCGACTTGGGTTGGTACGCGGCAGAAGAGGAATTACACCGTTGTTAGCGAGGGGGGCGAGACGTGGTTGAGGATCGGGAGTGAGCGCGGCGGAGGGTATAGGGGTGTGCTCTGGTGGCGCAGGCTGGATTGAGCAGCCGGGGGTGTTGGGTTGAGGCAATTCGGGGTGGTGGCAGTTGTGTTTGGGTCTCGCGATGGTGGCAGCTGTGTTTGGGTCTCGCGATGGTGGGAGTCGTGTTTGGGTCTCGCGATGGTGGGAGTCGTGTTTGGGTCTCGCGATGGTGCGTGGCTGCTTTAGGGCTGCTGCGCGTTGTGCTGCTTCGGGTCACGACATGAGTCGAACCGGTTGACGCGCTGCGTATAGTTTCCTGGATCGTGCTTTCACAAAGACAGCACCGCACGGCACAGCACCGCACGGCATGCCACACCCTTTTACTTGCATCCCTTCATCGTCCGGGTCAGGATACTCAGGTCCTGCGATTCCCATCGGATAGCCCAGCGTAGAAATCGCTTCCATGTCTCTAGCGCGCTTGCGATGGAACTCACCTGCGTGTGCTTCGACTCTGCCGAGCGTGCCTTCTTTGTACAGCGCGCTGAGATGCTCGAGCGCTTTCGTTGCAGATCCCAAGTCAATGTCACGCAATACGTCTTGCTCGCTTTGTTGTCTCGCGTCGATCGGGATCCCTTCTTCCCAGCCTTGTTCCAAAACGCGCTGCTGCTCCAAGAGCGCCCTCTGCGCCATCAACAATCTTCTCACCCGTGGCAGACTCACACTTTGACCATTGAAATGCACATGCGAACCCTTCTTTCCAAGATCGCCAGACCAGAATCGATACTTTTCTCTTTGGCAGGAGAAGACTCGTCTGGCCTACCCTTCACTCATCCAGTGCTCATGGTTGTGATGCTGCTGTCAAGATGAGTAAGAAAGTATTGCAGGGCGGTCGCGCAGTCTCTTGCTAGAATTCGCAGCCCTTGTCAGGATCATTGTCTGTAGCAGAAAGAGGTGTCGGCGGGCTGAACACACAGTTCGTAGCTCCTAAGCAATCGTCAAATGCTGTAGCTCGTTCGTTCACTCAGCAAACCCGCGCCTGACTGTGAGGTGCTTGAGTTCGGTGGTTGACATGCCGGGGCGATTCACACAAATGTCCAATCAAGCCCCGGCCCTCCATTATCTGCACTCAATCGGCGCTCAAACATTCCCTACAAAGTAATGGAGTGATCTGTCGTTTTACAGGTCTGGAAGCCGGTACCCTTGGCTCCCTCAATCTAAAGGAGGGGTTGGCGGTGGCTTCCATCTGATCTGTCTGGAGCAGCGACGGGGATGTCAATCGCCGGTTTCGATGCAGCGGTTTTAGCTTGCGCACGAGTCAGACCTCCCTTGATCTTCACTTATGGCTGTCTGATCCTCAGGTTGAGATTGCGTTGCAGAGAGATATCGGTATGAGCAGTCGTGATCGCACAGCTTACTTGGCACAGGCTCACAGCTGTTTCGAATGTGCACTATGCGTTTCGAGAGATTGAAAGAATCACAAGGGACTTGGATAAAGGGCTGAAGACATACTATGCAGGACCATCAACTGACAATCGCATTATGAGGGAATGAATGCGGCTCTGTCAAAGGCAACTCGACTGCTAACGGAGTTGCTCAGACCTATGCATCAACGCACTCCCAGCTCTCAATCAAATTTGCGTCGCCCTCGCCCTTGTACTGATTGTGCTTGGGATACTTGCAGTGCGCGCGCTGGAATTTGACACCCAGACTCTGGGTGTCGTTGACGTACTTGGTGCCAATAAGAGTCTCAGGTGCGTTGCCGTTCTCAACCCAGTCGACGATAGCCATCAATATGTTCTCCTTAGGGTCGTAGGTAGTGACCTCATCGCTAGCCTGACCAATGACGTGCGCACCATCTCCGCCGCCGCAGTGACCGGTTCCGCTGACAGTGAAGAAGCGGTAGAACTCGTCGAGCTCATCAGAGGATAGACCCATCGTCTCGCGGACATGTTCGTAGTATCTCGGAGAATTGGCGCTTGAGATGATAGCATCCATAGCACCATGCCAGTGCAGGATCTTCGAGTTCTTCTTTGCTTCGCTCAGGTCACCCTTCCAGGTCTGAATGCCTCCGGGGTCGATGCGTGCAGCATTGTCGAAGTCCGTGCTGTTCAAATTTGCCGGGCTCCAGGTAGTGTCGTTGTAGACAGCATAACGGAGCCAATCAGTGGTGTAGGGAAAGGGAGTTCCACCAAGTAGAATAACAGCGGCAAGGATCTCGGCACCAGGCTGCAGACGAGGGTAGACCAAATCACCCTTGTCGTTGTAAAGGGGGGAAAGCACAGTCTTAACAGTCTGGACTTGCTTAGCGCTCAAGCAAGTGCTGGCGTTGCTGCTTCCAGTGCACTGCAGACCAGAAGGGTCGTAGTTGCAAAGTGGAGGATACTCCAGAATACCATCAGCGTAGCCATCAAGTAGGTCGCACTGCTTCAGCACATCCGCGTGGACGATCGCCCACTGAGGGACTGTGACGAAAGTATCCGAGGTGTTGGTTCCCGTAGCGCGGAAGAACGAGCCTGACCAGCTCGTCAAATTGTTGAACGAGATGGCCGGAGCACCAGCAACAATGCCGTCGAACTCTTCGGAAAAGTCTTGCGCGGCCTTGAAACCCTGTCGACCACCAGTTGAGCAGCCAAAGTAATAAGACTTGTCGTGAGATTTGCCATAGAAGTCCTTGGTGATTTGCTTGCCAATGACTGTACCGGTGTAGATGCTGCGAACGTTAGCTTGGACGGCATTTCACGTTCTAATAAAACTCACGCTCGGTACGCAAAATCTTCGACGATGTCGGCATTGTTATAGAGGGGCTCACCGCTCGTTCCATTGTGCCCGTTATTCGTTCCTGCAGCCGCAAATCCTGCTGCGGTGGTATATGCCAGGTCCTGGTATTTGATGCAGCCGTTCAGACCACCGTTGCCTGTTCGATCATTAGTCAATTAGATTATGGTTCGGACCATCTTCCTTACCTGTGCTTAGATACCGCCCGGTCCAATTTGAAGGAAGCCAAGCTTCCATATTGAACCCAGAATGATCAGTAGTCGATATATGGAGCGAAACACGGCAGATGTCTGCGGTAACAAGCATGTATGGCTGTACGCATGTTGCGTTGTTGTCAGGCAGACTCAGGTTCGTTCCTGCAGCCACAAACTCGGAGAAGTAAACAATCCCGTTCTCAACCTCAAGTCTCGATGCGAGAGAGGCACATGTGGAATTGAAGTCATTTGGCGTCGTGTCTGTAGAGCATGACGACTGCTGTGGCTTTGATGGGGAGGCGTGGGCGAGAGACGTGCTCAGCAGTGCCGCCCATGCGGGATGGTCAAACTTCATCTTGGCTGGTAGAGAGAAGAGCGAACGTTCGTCAATCTTCAGAGAAATTGGGGACTGATCCTGTACTTAAGCTCATGACATCCGTCCACCGAAGACCGGGTTCGTCGTTAACCTGCGTACGCAAGTGTTCTTTAGCGTCGGCGGAATTCTCAAGTGTGGGGTCCCCACCCCGATTCGTACAGCATCATCTGGGGTGCTCGGTATGGAGACTTTTCTTGAGCGACAGCCGCAATTCTATCCCTGCCGTTACGACTGCCGTGGTGTTCCCCTCCAGGGTGGCTGGGGGCTGGCCTATTCGCACCCACCAAGGGTGCACTATCGGCCAATGTACTCGACTCCTTTCAACTAGAGCGGCTGGGTATGCATTCAGCCAGAGGAGTCGTTGAGAAAAAATTGAAAGTTGCATTTGCTTCTGAGGCTAGAGATACCATGTGCTGGTCTGCCGAAAGAACTGCCGGCCAGTGGGTAAACTGCGGAGATTACTTTTGGAATTTTCCCAGTCACGTGCAGGGAACATCATCGGAACGAGCTCTTCGACCGCAAGGTCACGAGTGCGGGAGACTGCGTACTAAGAACCTTCACAACTCTCGACTCTGCTATGTTTGTCTCACAACAGCCCGCGTCTTGTCTAGACCAAGTCTGCAGCGTGCTCATAGATGCTTGCCTGAGGTCAAGCGCCCACGACAAGCGGTCAGATGCTCGCACTTGCGACGCTCAGCCTAAAGCCTGAAACTATTTCCTGCGGACCGACGACACCGCAGTGGTCGTGTAGCACTGATGCGCGTTATTTGGTGCAAGAGCCTTCCTGATGGCAGTCTTGATCCCACTCGCGGCATTGGCTGGGCGCAGGAGCCGTCTCTGGGCCCGTGTTACAAGACATACTGCCCACAATTACGGAGTCGATGTTCTCAAGTACGGCTCTTCGCTGCCTCTTAAAACCTTGCGGCACTATAAGGTCTGGACTGCCGCCCAGCAACGCAGCAGAAGCCCAGGGCTCCGCTGACTTGACGAGTGCCGAGTTGTTGTCCGTACAATCGGTCAAAGGGAGCTGTATCGTCGGATCACCTGTCGTGCTAGTCAGCGCTTATACGCTAGGCTGGCTATGATAAGTAGAAGTCTGGGTCTTGAGTAATGCGCTGATGGACATAGTTGTAATGGGTATGATAGTGACGATTTGGCTAAGCATGCGCTCAACAACGGAAGCGATCAGGCCGTCCAAGCAAACCACCAGCAGTTCTGGTATGACCAGTACAATCACACGCCGACCAACAGTGGAATTTGCTGCGCAAGAGTTCCAGGCTCCAAAATGGTGTTGCAAAGGCTGTGCCAGCCGTAAATGTGGCGCGTCGGATCCAATCAGCGACAGCGCTTCAGGCGATGATCGACGAGTTCGCAGCGCCAGGGCCGAGTGCCAGCACTCCTTTGAATCTACAATTTCCAGCTCGTCTGTTGTGTCCAGCTCACTGGGGAGGTCGTCTGTGTCGCCATGGTCAAAGATCTCCGCGTCGCAATCCACAGAGCCACAGTGCTCAGCTCCCAGATACCCGTCTTCGATATCCACACAAGTGTACAGCTCTAGCTCAACATGCTCATGCCAATTGTACAGCGACACCAACATCGTGCTGTGCCACATCTCCACTAAGAACAGGATCGGCCCACCCAGTCTGATAATCTTACCTCTGATGTCCTCGACGACCTCTAGCAGAAACTCTCTTGGTATTAGTTCGCTCTTCAGCATCAGGTCCTTCTAGTTGTAGACTGCGATGGCTATATTGATGAGCAGCTTGCGGAAAGAGTAGCCGGGCGTTGTTCTACTGTATACATCATTCAGCGCAGAGATTGGGAAGAGCTGTTCGTCGAAGATCATGGTGAGAACAAGGTCGATAACTGTGTTTTGCCGGCGTGGCATCACGTACGCGTCGGCAAAGGCGTAAATGGTGACGGCATCGGATTATGAGAGACGCAGTCCGATGGGAGGGAAGGTGCCGGCACGCAGCCAGTACTCGGCGAATGTGAAGAGACATGAGGTTATGTCTGAGATAGTGACAACACTACGCTCGGGATCTTCTTCCAGAAGCTCTGCACAACAAAAGTGGCCTGAGTGGAGCGCTAGGGCGTTGCGCAAGACTTTGACGGAGCTTTCATCACTAATCAGGTGTGCCAAAATAAACACGTTGATATCAAATTCGTGTTGAATGCTGTCAGCGACGTCGGCTCGATGGGATGGAGCTGCAATCGTACTGTCCCGTCTGCGGTGACGCTGTCTAGAAGTAGCACCTGCTTGGTAGCATGAGACCCATCGCGCAGGATTTTAGAACGGTGGCGCTACGACGATAGACCGGGCGCTATTTACCTTTTCAGAGTTAGAAGTCTTCGGTTGCCAGTACAGAGCAGCTCAGGTAAGCGCAAAGTCGTTAGTTGCTTTCCTCTCGAGGGCCTCCAATGTCTGTTGATTCTCACTTCAGCAGAGCTATCAACTAAAACTACCGCATTTTTGTATACAACCTACCTAAAGGACACTCTTTTATATGCTCCGATAGATGAAGACAGCTATCTCTGCCCTCACGTAACGCGCCCCTTTCCCCCCCCCCCCTGGTTCAGCGATGAAGACATCAACCTGTCGCGGAGACTTAGCCTTATAAGCAGCTCATTTCAGGGTATGAGCGTAGTCTACATTTTGCCACTTCTTATCTGTGACACAACCTAATCAGAACTAGCAAGCCGTTGTCAGACCGCCTATAAATCACAAAACACGTCGAATTTCCCTAGGACAAAAGCCCAGGGTGCAGCAATTGTTGTGTCAGCAGGTCTACGAACACGCATGACAATTGGAAAAGATGACACACCCCTCTCACACACTCTGCAGACGATAAGCTCAGTCCAGGCCTCAGCGAAGAAAACTAAACAACTCGCAAGGTTCCTCGCAAAACGGGCAGGACGACTTGGAGCTTCAACCTCGGCACTGCAGTGGCCCTCGTTTCAGCATTAAATGCAACGACGAAGATACGATATCTCGAGATGCTAGGAACCCCGATCGTCCTGATGGAGAGGTGCTGTTCCAGATCCACCATGGCTTGAGCGAGCTTCGGTCTACACGACGTCCGCAAGACTGCCATCCACACACTGGATTAAACTTGTTGACAGCTCATTTTAAACAGCTCAGTGTTTTGACTACATCGCTGCAGAATTTCCGGACGGCAGCTCGGTCGGTGCTCAATCTCCTGAAGGAGCAGTCTGGCAGAGCACTTCATACAGATGGTGGTTCTGGACCGAGCAGGTACGCTCCAAGCCTTGACAAAGGAAGAGAGGAAGGAAGGAAGGAGAAGCGTTTGTGCTCCAACGAGGAGTGCTCCATGAGCTTGAAGTCGAAATAGACGTCCAAACCTGTCTTTTCTTCCAGGGGAATTTGGCAGGGTGGTCGATCAAGAAGCAGTTCGAAGTGAGATTGATAGTGTGCAATGTATGCCGGCGTGAGCAATTTTCGAAGTGTTGCAAAGTCTTTATATGTGCTGAGCTTCTCGTAACACCACGACCTTGCCCGCCACTGACAGCACGCGTCCCCTCAAAGCGCTGGATATCCCAGAGACTAGCCTCCAGCAGGGTACCAAGCAGGCTCGTAAAGCTCCGCACAATTAGCACATGCTCAAACCCACATTCATCTGGAAGTACTCACAAAGCGATGAAAGCAAATGACTTGAGCGTGCGCCTCAAGCCACACTTGCTCACAAACCGCGACGAGTTCATGGCACACCCGCCGTTGTACTCGTCGTCCTGCGCCGCGAAGATAAACGCCGTAAGCCAGAGGTAACTCAGTATCCAGGCCAGGGGGGGCGAATTAGCCCTTGTAATTCTTCACCGCGGGCAGAACGAGCGCGGGCAGGTAAATGACGGTGTCGATGGCGACCTGGAGGGTATCAGTTACCAGTATGTGGTGGTGGGCGTGAGCGGGTGACGAACGAGAGCGACTCAGTAGTGCAGGTGCGTTTTGTGCGTGCCCTTGCTGATGAATCACGGCGAGATGCCGAGGACGAACAGGAGGATAAGGTGTGCAAAGCGTGGTTGGTAGCGAGAAGGGGGTGGTGGAGTTTGTTCGAGTGTACGGCGGGCGCACTGCGTCCGAATGTCATGTTGGAGGTACTCGGTAGTGGTGGCGCTGTAGTGGTAGATTTGAAGATTCTCGGCGAGGTACGCTTGTGTATTACGTTGAGAAACTTGTTGCCAGATAAAAGAGACATAGAGGCTCCCTCATGTTCCACGTCATGATCGAGCAAGCACTCACCTCACTTGACCATCACGTTAACACGACTCCATCACATATCCAAGCAAGGAAAGCACGGAGGCCAACTACTGTCCCTGTCTGTATCACCTATTCACTCACCATGATTTTATACTTCCGGGACTCTTCTGTTCTTACCAGTAAGTCACAACAGCATTGCAAATATTCGCTTTGAAGAACGCTATCATGACAAACGTCAACATATTCGAACTCGGCTCCTTCCGGCTATCATAGCAACATGTGGTGAGCAGGCAGAGAGCTGGAGCGAGCTGAGCCACACGTTACTTCTGAACGAAAAGCACAGGCCCAGCGCGAGCCAATCGCCACCACGACGATGGGTCAGGGAAGGTGCTGGCATAATCGCTGATGAGCAGCGACGTTGAAATGTCGATGGGTGACGTGATTAATTGGCCCAGCATGTCGCAACTGTAACAACTTGAGTCGTCCAAGTGACAGCGTAATGCTGGGTCATGGCTATCTCGGAAGCTGCGGCGCAGGCTTCCATAGCCAGATACTCTGCGCATGATTCATCTGCGAGGATATCCGCAAACGTCAGGGCACTAGGCCGTGGAGGCAGCATTCGCGCAGCGGAATGGCAGGTATGAGCTCTGCATTGGTTGGCAAAGGGTTCCGGCGTCGACAACAGGGTTTGCACGTCATTCTTGCGTCCAAGTATTGTTTGCGGCAGGACCAGAAAGCAAGCGAGAGCACTCTCGAACGGGTGCAGAAACCAAGAACGTAGTCAACAGGATCAATTCTACAAGAGATGCGATTAATGCAGAAGAAACAGCCACGGTGGTCAGACGTTGGAGTGCCTTACATTTGTGGCGCATACCTAGCGGCCAGCCTTACGTATTGAGACATGAAAGCTATAACTACTCCGGTCCATCAAGCACCGAAGGCCAGCGTGGCTCTGCTTGTCTGGCTGACCTGCATAAAGGCACATCAGCCTTTGAGAGCACAAAGACCTCACGCCGTCTGTTCCTATTTACTTGGCAACAGGATGTCTAGCGTTGCAGCTGTAACCATGACGTCAGAACCCGGCGTGTATCAAATTCAATAGCCTTACAAAAGGTCTGGAGTCTGGACTGCACGATGTAAAGCTGCCAAGCACCCGTCCTAAACTACAGCTCTACTCGTGCCATCACAAAGCAGGGACGCTACACGTTTGAAGGGGCTAAGGCCTAAACTTTACGGAAAACGGACAACGCGCCACCAATCAAGAACTCTAGTAAGCTCGACCAAGCTCATTTCGCGGCAAGGCTAAGTGCAGCCGCAGTCCTAGCTGGCTGAATGAGGACATGTTTTACCCGTCGATACAGCACTTGTATATCGATCGATTCAGCTTAGCGTATCTGTGTGGCAGCCAGACTTAGAGGGCGATAGACTACCACCGGGAGTCAATTCCTGAACCAATCAGCTCGCTTATCCCAAACGGAACAACGACTACAGCAGCGCTAGCGAAGTGCATTGGGGTGCATCAGGCGTGTTGAGAAGATACGGATTTGCTGGTGTGTGGAAGCATCGTTCCTGCAACCCTGTGCTCACAGGTGTGTGCGCGGGGAGGAAGTCATATGGCCCCAGCTTGCTCATCATGGAAATAGTGGAGAGAAGGAGATGCACTTACTGCACGTGCAGCGCCGGCGCGAGAGGGTACTGTAACCGTCGCTTTTCTTGTGAGGGCCTGGTCTATAATAGGAAGGAGGAAGCTGCTCTTGTAGGTATCGTGTACTTGGCAGGTTAGAGCTGCTAGGTAGTTCACTCTACCATACGAAAGGTTCATTACGGTGGTGGTTCCTGCATCGAGCAAGATGTCGACGGTCCTTTTTGTTGGAACGGGATTATCGCTGTAGGCTAATGGCCGCCATATCTAGGTATGTTGGACGTTCAAGCTTAGGGCGCTGGCAAACGGTACACATGCCCGTCCCGCGCTCGTACCTTGGATTAATGGTCGTGCCGTTGTCTACGCCTGCTTGCATGACACGGCGGGTGGTCGTGCCATTCAGGCCCGGAGTCGTCGAGTGGTGGACGAACGGATCAAGGCGAGCCGGAGGTCCTTTCAAGTCGCCGTGGAGACGAGGCACAGCTACGGCGCAGCCGGCCCGCAAATCTCCCGTGCACTGGGGTGCTCATACAGGAGTCAAGACCTCGACCAGATAATTGGGGCGTGCGATGATTGATTCAGGAACTGAACGGTGTAGAGGTAAGATTCGCCGGCTCGCAAGGCTTTGTGATGGCGTGCGAACGGGTTACTCTATCGGGGTGCCATGTGGGCTGTGGTGGAGTTGTCGCCAGGAACTCGACTCGCTGGACTAGCCATAGGCAGCGAAGAGATGGCGCGTCAGCGAATTGCGCACTTGGAGTGGCATCTTGTAGGGCTGGTCGCCGACTATGACCGGCCGGCGCTGTGTTCGCGGGTTGTTGGTGTCAGATAGACGAGATGGCGTCGCGGACTCGGTTTGCTGAGCAAGGGCGCGATAGTCCGCAGAAGTCAGCCTGAATGTAAGGCCGATGAAGGGCCGTCAACTTGCCTCGCACCAGTGACTGACCGTCAATTGAATGCAAGACCAGCAGGTATCGCGAAGATGACGCACCGAAGGATCCTGCAGGTGCAGGAACTGGAATGGTGGAGCGAGGCGGGAGCAGCGGCGTCTGGCGTTCGGTCGGGCCAGGGTTCCAAAGCGTTGGGTGAGCTGCCGCGCCTGTACTGCTGGGCGGAATCTTTCCCGCCAGACTCTTGCGCTCATCGCCGACAGATTCATGTTAAAAGTTTGGCCCCAAACTCGCCCTCGCCTTGATGCGCCTGCTTGGGATCGGCATCGCCGCTCGAGTATGGGTCGTAGGCACCTGAATACTTCGTGCGCGCGAGTTACTCGTACTCGTCACTGGGCTACTGCTCATTCTAGAAGTATCCCCGCGTATTTTCTACGGTGCGAGCCATGCAGTGTGGGATATGGAGTCAACCCAGCAAGGACGAGCATTCTACGCGCCGTTCACGCTGCCGGATGATGTGCACCGCCGATGTGCACGCGCGCATAGCACATGGCTTGTTCCCGGGACGTTGAAAGCGACGCGTGGCCATGACATATGCAATGAACAGTAATGTCCGACTCGTGGCAGGTCGACACGCAGAATGGTGTGGCGGTCGTCAGGTGGATGTGGGGATCTGCAGCTACGTCCGCGTGGGAGCTGGAGATCGCCTGTCGAATCAGCGTGCCGCAACGTCAATGTTCAATATTACTGGACGTTGGACAGGAGCGGAGATAGAACATATTATTTACTCGGAGAACAGTATTCATACACCGAAAGGCGGGGTGCTTCGCCTGGCAATCTGCAGACCAGCAGTGCCAGACGACAAGACGCAGGGCTCTCAAGCAAACCGCCAGAAATCCGAGAAAGCCTCGCGAAGATGCATAAACGCTGAGACATCCAACCGGAGCGTGACCAAGATAGACATGGTACTGGAAAGGAGATGACGAAACGCGTAGAAAGGTGATGTTTGCTCGAAGCGCAATCTCGTCTCAAGTCGTTCAGATGTCGTCGAAGCAAAATCATGGTATCATACTCCCAAGCGTGACCGAACGCCAGAACGATGTGGTACCAAACAACTCCAGATTTTCCGTCGCAAAAAGCGCTGCAAGGACAAGGAAATGATTTATCTGAAACAAAGTCGAATTTGCATCGAATGGGCGTGGAATAGCTCAACGCACCGCCTCGCGAGATCGCAGGCTCGGACAGTTGCGGCACACCGGTAGCCTGGACTCGACGGATGCTGGGCAAACGCTAGGCTCTCGGACCATGGGATTGCTACAGTGCCGGAGCGGTGGTCGAAGGTTGCAGACCGGCCTCTCACAAGTCTTTCGTGGACCCAAACAACAATTTGGGGAATGCAGGGTGGTCTGCGTTGGCGAATGTGTCGGCAAGAGTGGGGTCGTGGCAGGCGTGCACGGCCAGAAATAGCAGCTGGATGATAGCATTACAAGCGCAATTCTAGCAAATTGAAATGCTACTGCTGGGGTCGGCGGGCGGTCCAGATATGACTGTAGAGCAAGGGGGTCAGCATTGGGTCGTAACCCCAATGAATTGGTACAACAGCAAACAATAATAGGGCGACTTACATGTTGTTGTACGCATGAATTTTGCGATTGCAAATCTCCTTCTTGGCGCCTTCGAGGAGCGGCTTGACGTGGGCGTTGAGATCCCACTGGTAGACGCGTGTGAGAGGGGCGAAGGACAGTGCGTCCAACCCCTCGGTGATGCCTAGGTTGTACCACCTGCCAATGTCCTTCTGGTGTGGGTCATTGGGCCATGAGTTGTAAGGAACGCGGATTACGGTTTCCTGGATATCAATGAAGCCGGCGGCCTGTAGGTTCTGGCGGGTCCGGTGATCGTATGCAATTGGGCGTGAGACTCGCCATGTTGCGTCTGCAAGGTAGCCGTACCACTGGACAAGCTTGCCCTTGGGGTCGAGCGTGCCATCGTCGCAGCGCGGCTGCATGTCAATCTCAACGTGCTCTATCCAACCGCTGCCGGGCTTCAGATGCCTGCGATTATTAGCCTCGAAAATGCACGCACAAGGGGGCTGCGTACGCGAAGACTTTCTGGTACAGCTCTGGCCAGCTCGTGACGCTACCGCAGGCCATCCGTAGGTGAATCAGGTCCCAGGAGTCCTCGCCTAGCGACCACGGGCTCTCGTAGTCGCGTGGTACACGGAAACGCAGGTTCGGGGGAATTCTGCATGGGCGCAGAGTTAGTGCGTGTGCCGGCAAACAGGTGCAAGGGTGGGCACATACCTTTCCGGCTGGATGTTGACCAGATCTAAGCCCAGAACCTGCAGAATTATCGTCAGCTGTCGGTCTCATACCGCAATGCAGCACAGAAAAAGCGTGTCAGCGCACCTCGGCGTTCATGTATTTGCTGCGCACACGGTTAGCCTTGCATGCCACGCACGCTGCAGCCTGCAGGCCGCAGGCCACAGACCGCAGAGCCCAACTTACTCGGCCATGTCTATCGCCCAGATGCCGGTGCCGGTGCCCACATCGAGGATGCGAATTTCTCCGTGCGGTAGCACAGGGGCCTGGTGCAGCGTGTCTCGCCGTGCTACGGAGAACAGCTTGTGGTAGATATCCATGCGGTCCTTTTCAGGCTGCCTGTGTCAGAGCTGGCGGTTTCTACTGGAAATCGCTGCAGGTCTCACCTCGTCGCACGGATACTGGTAGATGCCTCTCCGGTAGCCGTGGTAGTAGCGGCCATTTTCGAGGTAGTTGCTGTTTTGAGCGGGCACGGGCAGTCTGTGGGCTCAGTCAGTCGCCTGCTTTTCCTTGCAGTTCAGTTCGCGCTGCGATGGCCGTTCTGCCCATGGCGCCGGACGCTCGCTGGGCGGGCTGCGCGGCGCCAACGCGGGACCACGGAGCGGGGAGGCGCAAAGTCGCACGGAGCGGGGAGGAGCAGTGCACTCACCCATTCGATGCCATTGTGACCATTGGATCGATGTTGAGCAGCAAACGGGCCTCGTGGGCGGGCAGCGTCAACTAATAAACCGCCTCGTCAGCGGGGCGGGGAACTCGTGCCGTGCCTGAGGGTGCGCTGGTCATAAGACACACGCGCGGTCGCGGGCTGCTCGTCGGCGCAGCGGCGGGCTGCAGAGGGCAGGCGGGTGGGCTGGCGGGCTGGCAGCAGGGCGAGCAGCAGTGAGGCGATCAGGTATGGAGGATCTCTCCTGTTGGGGCGAGTATTGAGTACTGGGTATTGGATATTGGGTACTGGGTACTGGGTGGGCGCGGCGGCGATGCTGCGAACCGTGTCGGTTTTATTAGTTGAGACGGTTTGCTGGAATCTCGGAGCACTTGGGGCACTTGGGCAGGCAAGACGGGTCTCAGTCATCAGGGCAGGAGCGCTGCGGGAGGGTTATTTAAGACAGCACCCGCACACCCCTGCACTAACGCACCTGAAGCGTCCCTTCGCAGGCGCTGGGCTCTTGCTCGCTCACAGCTGCGTGCCCGAGCAGAGGCAGCCCCGAGGCGGCTGGATCCACATGCTGGTGCTTCTGGGAACCACCCGCGCCTTAAGCCATTAACGGCACCGCTATTAATTAAAACCCTGGTCCCGGCCACCTGCAACAGCGAAGAGCCCGCCAGTGCGCTCGGAGCGCTGACGAGAGCGGCCTAGTCTTGGTCCCACTATCCATCCTGTCGGTTCTGCGAATAGCCAGTTCGGCGGATCCCCCCAGCCGTCTTGTGTGCCCCTCACCCACCGCTGCTGCCAGCTCCCTGCGCGCAGCTGGAGCCACGCCCTGGATGCAACTCGGCACCGCGCAGACCTCCAGCGTCTCGCTGCCTCCTGGCGAACGCTGCTCATGCTGCGCACCCATGTTGCCGTGCTGCGTCCTGCTGCTGCTTGCTCTGCTCTGTGCCCTCACCGCTCAGAACACGAAAACCCTAGTGCAGGCTCATGCGCATGAATGATGCCGCCTCTGCTCTGGCTCGCTCTGGTGGCTGACGAAGAGGACAGTTTGAGCCAGCGCTGAACACTGCTTCAACCGCCACCAGCTGCCTGGGCCAGCCAGACAAGCCCTGCCACCATTCCAGTTGCTGCCGTCCACACGTTTCGGCAGCCTCAGCGCCGTTTGACGCTGGCATACCCAGGTCTCGACACGAGTGAAACAGTGACAGCTGCTGCAACCATAACAGCCCAGGGCATATGGCGATGGAACATGCCCTTCGGCACTTCTGCCAGGGTCGAGCATCGCTCGGCATGTGCGACGCATTTGAACAGGAGTCCCATGGTGAAAGTTTGGGCCTGATTCCAGCACTTCGGTACCAATCTCCGCGCGCTTCAGCACGTTTCTCAATCAACCCATTGCTGACGCGTGACGCCCGTTCTGGTCAACACCAGCTGCAAGCCTGAGTAGGAACAATCATGACCCAGAGCCGTGTTATAGGGTGCAAGCTTGGTAAGCCTGTCTTCGGCCTCCTGCATAGCCCGTTGTTGGGAGAGCGGCAATGTGGGGGATTTTGTGAAGAGGGGTCCGAAGTTCAAGTCCATATATTGTTTGAGCACGTCCGAAATGAGCTGCAATCATGTTTCCGAAATTCTGATTTGCATCTATCGAGGCACGGTCACTGCTGCATCAGTGCACCTTTCCTTGCTGCCCGTACCGGCCCGCGGGCGGTACCGCGCGAATGCCCAGCAAGGGACTGGTGGCAATTACGTGGAGATGAGATCTGTAGTCAGTATTTGCTTTTAAAAGTCGTGATGGTGAGTCTGTGTCTAGGCTGATATGTAGGTTTCTCAGGTGTAAAGGTAGTTGCTAGTTGCAGAAGGTCAGTGTTGAAAGTGTCTATCGCTTGCATGCAATGGTGGGAATTCTGGCTCGGCCACTGCTCCTGCTGTGTAATGAGCGCCTGCATGCAGCACACCAAGTCACCCACCGCATGGCCTGTATGGCTTTTGCACACGGGCGGAAATGCAGCTGAGCCATTGGCCGTCTTAGGTTGACGAGGCGCTCTTCATCCCAACAGGCCGTGATAGGGGTGTACATGACGTGGAGACGTGTATGTTGCGAGTCGTCGATTCCCAAGAATCTGGTCGTCACCCTGGGATCACGCAGTCGGATCATGCCTTAGCTGCCGCTTTCCCCTCAATGCCACAGAGAAGCCTTCGCAATGATTGGCAAGAGATACGCCTGCGCATGGATTGACGCACTTGTCCTGCGGGTACCGTTTCAACCAGGCCGAGAAGCAGACCGCAAGCTCCCCAAACGTGTGAACGCTCAGTGAAAACGTGCTCTCGTTGTCATTGAACACGCCACAGGTTATCTGGGACGCTGGCAGCGGGAGCTGGGCTGTCTCTCAAGACGGATAACGGTTTGTACATAAGCTTATTCTGCAATGATCATAGTGGGCCGGCAAACTTGGGACTAGTTCCTTTGAAAGAAAAATTGCGCTAGGCAGAGACTTTATTTGGGTAGGATTTGGCGGATTTTGGCTCTGGGATTGCCGGGGCACAGCCACATTGCTGTGTATCGCCGAGACTGTGGGTGCAATGGTGCACACCGAGACCACTCTGATATGAATCAACAGGCCATTCGATAGACACAAATTAGACACCGTGTTGAATATGACCGTATGAGCGTGCTTCACATCGATGTGTCGGTCTGCTGAGGGCAGCGTGGATGGGGGCAGAAGGTGAAACACGAGAAGCCGCTAACGCGCCGAACCATTCCCCCGGATTCGTGACCGGCACTTCGGGGAAAGTGTGTTCGGCCGCTGAGGCACTTTCTTTGCTTTAGCAATCGCGATGAGCGCGCTGTGCTGGCTTGTTCAAACCACGAGTTTCGTCTTGGTTGTGTGGAGATTGACAAGGTAGTCACACTGGTGATGTAAAAGAGGCGCGTTTCTAGTGGAGCAGCACGCGCAAATAGGTAATGGTATTCGCGAACATGCAACGCGACTGCATAAGTGCTCTGTGCAGACCACATCTCTGAGACGAAAGAAGATCAGGTGCGATTCAGGCCTACTTTGTCCCTAGCATTGACACTGACACTATACCCTGGCTATAGTGATGATGTTGATAAGCGTGGCATGTCCAATCGCCTAACCTGCACAATTGCTCTCACTGCTCACTACTGGCCATAGGCGAGCTCACTGCGCTCACACGGTGGACCGACAAGATTTATAAATTCACCAGAAACAACAAGTGCTAGTCGTCAGGCAGCCTGCCAGCTGAAATCGTACCTGGTGCTCGATGATTACACTCAGCGAATGTACACAGTAAAGCCACACTTTTTGACACATCAACTAACTTGAGCAGCCTCTACAAGCTATCCGAAAAGAGGTGCAGTAGTTCTCGACCTGTCTGAGAATGTCTGACTTACGATTATTAAAAGGGCGGTGTAAAAGTGTACGTGGACCAAACAAAGTCAAAGCGCCAGAATGTGAGGCTGTCACCCTGATGATCGTTAAACAAATGCACGACAGCACACTCGCCTTCGTCTAACTCCTTAAACACCGTACTGCTGTACGCCATCCTCTAGTGGGCTCTGGCTCATATCCACTAATCCGGAGAGGCTTAGCATGGCAACATTGGCATGTGCAAGTAGTCTCCACCACTTACGACCGCAGTCCGCCTGCAACTCATTCGACTGCATCCTATGCACTCCGTCATCCAAGAGCTCCGAGGATTCGTGAACATTCACAAAGCTTGGTCAGAAGCCTGCGAGCAGAGCCGTCAAAGCATAGGCCTCTAGATCTAGGTTCGCAACAGTACATGCTTCCACAGCATCACCAGAACACAGTCAAACGATCGAACGCCTGCGGTGCGACGCTTAGCGCTGAGATGCTTCGGTCACCTGCATAGATCACAGTCAGATTATGCATCCTAGATTCGATCCATGCCAATGATACTGGCTGTCTGTCTAGACATCATCACCGGCGTGTCACGATAGGCAGCAGCACGTCGATCAATGTACCTCGTGTTAAGGCTGTTGCGCTGCAGAGATTGCACCACGGTGGACTGCGTGGTGCCTCTGAATCACTAGGCGGACACATTGCGGTTTCGCGAATCAACAACAGAGATCGGAGACGATGCTGCATACTGCTAGACCCGATTTTCGGCTGAACGAGATCGCTCGGCGTCTGAGAGGCGTCTTGTGCAAGTCATGGACAGAGCTATCAGCAAGTCAGCGGCAGACGTCCCTGATCGTTCAATCATCGCACAAACAAAGATGTCCGTTGAACAACGCAAGGATGTTGGGCCAGGTAAAGGATCCGCTTGCACGACAAGCGTTCGAGATGGGGACACCTCAACTGCCATTACTGCAAATAAATGGAAATACGCGATAGCCTCATAGCCTCGGACTTCTTGTCACGCAGCTACAAGATCTTCATGGACGATAGACGTCCGAACAGACACTGTATAGTGTACACACATGGTCAATCCGCCAATTATGTACGAAAGTAGACCCGCCAAAAGGGAACGCTCGCACTTTGTTGTCAGGACGGCTTCCTGACACACATCATGCCGACAAAGTTTGGCCCAAGAGGTGAGGCGGATGCCTTCAGCTGCTCTCCGTACCAATTGCAAAGATCCGAGGTCGCTTTGTTGGCTCCGGTACTGGCTCAGGCGCCAATCCGTGATGGCGTATACTGGTTCGTATTACGGCGGCTGCGGAAAGACTAAATTGCCGTAATATGAACCACGGAATATTCGAAGCCAAACGCACTGTTATCTTCATTCGTCGCTGTCAGGCGCTGCCCCAAAATCGCTAGCGTTGACTTGGGTGAGTCCCGATACCACGGTTGTACTTTGCATGCGCAATTTCTCACATAGAAGGTTCGATACATTTGAGTGGCTGGGTTAGCTGCCGTCACTGGTAGATCATCGGTTCACCTTCTTTCTTCAGTCTTTTCCAATTGCTATCCCATCATCACATGCATGTGTCTTGCTCTTGCTGACAGCAGAATTACCAAGTACCGAAGTGACATTCGCGCTACCCTACAAATGGTCGCTCCGGTGCTCGCATTCGAAGACTGGTTCATTATCTATGCCGATCACCATCTGCCCGACTCTTGGGTCTTCAGGCCCACTGCCACCGCTTCCTGAACCATTGTAGAACGTATACCAGAACGACTAACACTGGCACCTCGATCAGCGGGCCGACAGTGCTTGCCAACGCTTGTCCACTTGAGGCACCATACACCGCGACTACCACAGCAATAGCAAGTTCGAAGTTGTTACTCGCGGCTGTAAATCCCTGGACACAGCCGAGCTTGTAGGCGAAGCCCATCTTGTAACAAAACCAGACGGTGGCCGAGAAGAGGACCAGGAAGTACACCAACAGTGGCGCGCATACTCGAAGCACGTCGGTGACCTGCCTAACCACATGCGCGCCCTGGCTGGCGAACAGAACGATGATCGTGTATAAGAGGCCGATCAGGGAAAGAGGTCCAATGTACCGGAGGAAACGACGCTGGTACCTGTCCTCGCCGATGATAGCTCTGAGGATCAGTCGCGTGAGAACGGCGGCGCCAAGGGGTATTCCCAGGAAGACACCAACACTCTGCGCCACTTTCTCGTACGACACGTTCGTCTTTGCGCCACGGCTGACAATCTGAATGTAGAAGATCGCCAGAGGTGCGAAGAGAATGATCTGCAGTATCGAGTTGAAGGCCACAAGCACCGCGCAGTAGTCGCCATCTCCTTTCGCCAGGTCTGTCCAGATAAGTACCATAGCGATGCAGCGTGCAATGCCGACAAAGATCAATCCTTCTCTTAGATCCTGACGGTCTGGTAGGAAGGCCCATGCCAGCCCAACCATAAATAGCGGCGCGATAATCCAGTTGAGGACAAAGGAGATACCGATCTGCACCCAGAGGTCCTTGTGCGAGAGCAGCAGGTGAAGTGTTTCGTAGCGGACTTTGCACAAGATGGGGTACATCATGACGAGTAGACCAATGGCTACCACATCCAATCAACAACCGCCGAATGTTACCGGATTAGGAGAAGACATACCAATGGGTATACTAACACCCACGAACTCGCCCTTCTGCAATGCAGGCCCGGCCGAATCGACAGTGTTGCCGATTGCAATACCAACGCCCATAGCAATGAGAATCCATAGTACCAGAAACCTGTCAAGGAACGACAAGCCTTTCAGCGGCGGCAGATCAGTGTGCTCTTTGTAAAGCCCTGGTGTCTTGTGAGCTTGCGCCTAGGACGTTCACACTGTCGCCGGCGGGAGACGTACCTGTTGCCTCGTGTCCCAGCTCATTACCCCTCCCCTTCTCAACATCATCGTTGATGTCATTCGCTCTGTGCTCTTTCTGGTGCGCAATTGCGCTTTCTTCGATTGTGTTCATGGCTGTATGCGAGAATTGTGGACCCGATACTGTTGGATCCTTGCCTTTTTAGTAGCCGATGTTGCTAGAGGAGTGCGAAATGTCTGGCCAATGAGGTGGCTGCAGTGACTCTCGTTAATAAGAGCGGTGCCAAGCATGGCAACATGACAGATTTCCCAGAGCGGCGACCCACGTGGGCGGTGAGCAGTAGATCTAGCATCTCGGCTCTTCGATGTTTGCACGTTGACTATTCCCATCAATGTGCTTCGTATGATTCCTATGCTCGAATTCCCGAAGATTGGTTTCAGGTCAATATCGCTGCTCGAGTTCGGAATGTGCACCGACCTTCATGACGCTCTAGGAGACTCTACGATCGCCCTCGGCATTCTCATGATGCCCAGAGAATCTCACGATGCCCGTCATGTCGCGACATGTCGCGATGTTGCAAGCAAACGCTTGTACCTTTGAAATCGCACGAGACACCTGATTTACATGTGCGTTGTCTATCCTTGGAGCGTGACTCTAAGTTGAGAGGTTGCTTTAAACGAGCAAAAGTCTTAAGTTGCGACGGTTTCCTACGATGGCAACGACATTGTAGCGCTGGACATCGATCGAGCTGCAGAGGACTCGCGGGATAGTATATTGCATCCCAAATATTGAGAAACTACAGCCTAGAGCGCTTTCTCCGTGCCTTAAGAGCGGGAACCACTGGCTCGACGAGGCCTGACAAACGGCACTCCGTAGACAACAGCTATACGTACTTCACGTGCAGCTGTATTCAGAGAATGAAGCGCCCTACGTCTTCTGCGTCCAACGCCCGGAAAAAGCCACACGCATCTTGCCTCTGAACTTAGACTAGTCCCTCCATACGTACTGCCCTCCATCTGCTCTGCTGACGGAATCACCGAATCTTGGAGCAGGTGCTTAAATGTCAGAGAACTGCAGCTGCAGGTCGAGGTTGGGTTTTCTAATGTTAGCTCGTCGTTATCCAGCAACTGGCGCTTGACAGCCTCGTCGAGACTCTAGCTGACAGGGGTACACGGCGCTTGTATTGAATCCTATCAGCGCAAAATTCCATCCTTCTAGCATCCCGCCTCGTACCTTCCTCTTCAACTAAGCTAGGCAGCCCGCCCGGCCCGTTCCTCATTTATCGAGAACGCTCCCTCGTTGGTGGCGAGTTGACGTTGACAAGCGTGGCTTTTTGCATGGGCAGGCGCGGTTTCAGGCTGATGACTGCTTGGTCCAACTGGCGTCTGCGCCTGATCCTTCGCACGGATGATCTGGACAAAAGTGGCACAACACGGATGTCGGAGATGTAGCTCTCAAATAAGGTTCTGCGACTCTGGAACAATCAAGTATCATTGGTCGTTATCTGCTGTCCTGGGGGCCTTCCGCTTCTCGTGTCTTGCTCAATACGAAAGATAATTATCAGAATCTACAATGATGTGCTCCTTGGGCATCACCTGAATGTCGCGTCGCTCTCAACGATGCGTCTGCTGCCACCATGATATTCTCGATCCACGTGTCCCTCTTTCCGCGACTTGCTCCTTCATCTCACGGGCAACCTGAATACGGCTGGTCACTCCATCGTCTTGCATGTCCATACTTCCTCTGCGCCTTGGTCGGGGCCTTCCAGCTCTTGATTGCTACGTCTCGACATATTGGTCCGCCATCTTGTCCATCGCTATCTCTGTCCTCGAGTGACACGGACTCGTCGTCTACAATGATTACGGGTTTGTCATAAAGTTTTGACACACATTCGCTGTGATGCGCCATTGTCCAGCATAGCGTCGACGATGTGCACGGCTGATATGCAGCCGACGCAAACAATGACCCAAGAAGTTGATCAGAAACGCCGAACTGTGGTGGTGATCGACTTGATGTCGGCTTTGATGTTCGTCGTCGTGATCATCTTTGGATGGTGTTGAAATCGACTTCTGGCGATCGCCGAAGAGAGTGGATTACTTGGAAGGGTGGAGAATACTAGGGAAGAGCAATATCGTGGATTCGGACCGCGGGATCTGAGTTTCGGTCTCCGCATGCATTGATATTCTGTGCGGGGATGAAACCGTGACGCAAGTCCAGGTCTTGACGTTGTATCCGGGCAAGGGAGTGGACAAATTTGATTTGAGCTTTCGTTAGGATACCGATTGTTGCCTTTCATGATATATGTGTTGTCCGCTGCCCGCGGTGTTGCCTTTTACGCATGACTTTGTTGTGATGTCGACTTGCATCAAGGACTGTATCGCGAGTATTGCGGTGGTGTGCGTATCAGCAACTGCAGCGTCGCAGACGCATGCGTAGCTTCCGCAACCGGCAAATGATCGTCCATCATCAGGAGTTGCGATATGGTATCAGTTGACACATGTGCGCGAGGGTGGCAGGTGATTCCTTTTTGGACTCGAAGTTTCGTTGATGGGAAAACTGGATGGCGTGACCGATGCCGGACTCTTCCGAGCTCAACATCAAACTTGTTCTGCACCTCAGCTCCTCCGTCCTCCGCGTTCTATGGATCTCGAACGCCACACACCCCTAGTTTATCCGGAGGAAAACCTGAATATCCGGAGACGACTAAGAGGCGACCAGGGAAGTGGGCTCTGGAAGGCGAATCCCCCCACAATTCTCGTACCTCGTGCCTGTTCTTGACTCGCTAGTCGTGTCGCTTCGCGATCCCCGAGGTAGCGGCATTGGCTCCGGGACTATCTTTACCTTAGTCTACACCAGCACGGACTTTTGGTCCATCGTGACCGCAATTTCGATTTTTCGCTGAAGCATTGAAAAGCTCGAAAGCTCCCCGATTTCCTTTCATCCATCCGTCAACTCATCATCTCAATCATTCAACCTTCAAACGTTCATCCAACCATTTCCAAAAACCCACGCATATATCACAATGTCTGCCCAGACCACTATCCCCAAAATCCAGCTCACCGCTGAGGAGATTGCCTTCAAGGCCGAGCACGACGCCATTACATCCTACGAGGAGGGTTGGGACAACTGGGACGGCCCTCAGTGGCCCATCGGCACTGTTCAGTGCTCCATCCGTACGTTACTATCAGTGTACCATCTGTTTCTTCGAGGCATTAACAGCATCATAGAGGCCAACTGGGAAGACCGTTCAGTTCCCCCCACACCCGCTGTTGAGGCCGACGAGCCCCAGTTCAAGAACTAGGATATTCATCATCTATCTTCAGCGATGTTACATTAGCACTTCTTCACGTCTATGGATACGCCACCATGTTGATACTGGCGACGATACGATATCAACTTTAATACCGGGCTCGGATTGGAATCATCGGACATTTTTGGGTACATTGGCGCACTGGGATAGATCTACAGGCATACCTACGGGACCTACTTACGAAAAGCGAAAAGCTTTAATTCATTATACTCCAAACATCAATTGCTATAATTGTTTGCCAGCTCTTGTGACTCCTTCATCTTGCTCACCGCACAGGACATTGCGCCCGCTTTGATCCTAGTTCTGGCGTTCACCTCGGTAGTTACTTTGTCCATTGTTATCGACCGTTATCTTACACTGTCGATGAGCAATTCCTATCGCTGATCTGGCCAAACACAGTGTTGGACCTTCTCCTCCTGGTTTTGCCGCGACAATTTTCAAGGCGGTGAGTTGCTGATCTGCAGCTATACGAGTCAAAGTGGAGTTTTGGCGGATTCTAGTGGAGTCGGGGTGGAGTCCACATCTGCAACAACTCTTCCACCCGCTGCCGCACCGGTATGTCCGACCCACCTCCAATGCTTATTCCCTGACAGGTCCCAAGACGGGCGGTAATCACGTTGAGGAGATGAGAGGCTGAAGTTCGGACTTAGAAGTTGTAGTTGTGTATGTGTATTGATCGTGGAAATGTGATGGCCGACCTTAGCCGCGCTTAAGCGGCGTCGCCAGTCCCGTAACGCCTTGCTGTTGTTCAGCATGTGCCACCTATAGCACCCCGTCTTCGTAACGCCTATCGTTACAAGCAGCCGTGCGCTGCGGGCCGAAAGGTTGAGGATCCTTGATGAGCGCAACCCAGATACCAAAAGTCGGTCAAAGGAAACTGGAATAGGAAAGGATCCTGCTTGTCACATCATCGAACGGGAGCTAACTGGCTGTCGAGACAGACCAACCCGAAATGCTACATGAACGCCATTGTGATACTCCTGAAGGACGATGCAGATAATGTGTCGATATCGAAGAGTGTATGAGAAGTGACACACAGGGTGGTCCGGACAGATTGCCAGAATCTTGTCATGAAGTAGGGAAAGAAGTGGCAATGATCACTTCACCTGATTGATCTTCATGTCCATAACGTACTGCATCAAGCTGCAGTCGTCGCACTTGACAAGGGCTTGTAGTGCCTTGACCCGTGCCCGCAGGAGGGCATTTTCGTCAGCGAGAACCTTCTTGTCCTTCTCTTGTTGCTTGATGTGGGCTGTCGCTGAAGCAAGAATGACAGCCTTGCTAGGTTTCGAGGGTGTTGACAGGTCTTCGATGTCGGCACCATCGCAAATGCGGGCGTTTTGTTGCAGGGAAGGGACGACACGACGGAGGGACTCGAGCTGGGTGTTGAGTGATTCGCGGTATTTGCGCTCAACCTGGTTGTGAGGTAGTCGACGGCGGGCTTTGGGCTTGTCATCAGCTGCTGCAGGCGGAGATTCATGGACAGGAGAGTCTTCTATGGTCTGTATCTCCATACGTTGCCTTGCCTCAGCCACAAGTTCGGCGGCTGTCTTAGCGGGCTGCTGGAATGAACGTCCTGTGGTTTCGCCAGCAGATGCCTCACTCTCCGAACGCTTCTTTCGTCGAGGCTGGATCTCGACGATGCCGTCCTCAGCAGTGACCGCTTGAGCTTCCGCCAATAGGTTGTTGATGTTGGGCAGGTTATCTTGGTCCGCAAACAGGAAGGGAGCGCAGCCCCCGCCACATGTAGAGGGGTTAGGCGGCGGTCCATCTTGATCGTGGTTGGGACACAGTGGTGACGTCCAGCATGCAGACAGGATGTCCGGCTTGTTCTTGTTGCGCTTCTTGACGAGGTCTATAGACGTCCTCTTCCGGTCGAGTGCTGACTTTAATGGGGCTGATGATTCCTTGACCCCATTCGGGAAGGTGAGGTCTTCTTCGAAGCCTGTCTCGAGGTTGTTGGGGAGCATGGACTCGTAGGTCGGGTTAGGGAGTGTGTCGGCGGGTTGGACTGACTGCCTACGTAATGACGCCATCTGGAGCGACTGATTAGAGTTTTTCGATATCGAACCGGGGGTCTGGTAAGCGGAGATGTTGGCAGCAGCAGTGGAAGGCTCAGGTGAGGATTCTGATATTGAACCACCTGCGGAGACGATATTGCCATACGGCTGTAACACTTCAAGATCGCTCAAGAAGTAGTCGTTCGATATGAATAATGAGTCGTCGAAGTAGGGGTCGGCTGATGTACCATTGGGAAAAGTGTTGAAAGCAGTGGCGTCCTCGGGCGCGGACCCAGAAGTCTGCGAGGAGATGGACTTTGGCATATCAGAAGACGGAGGACCTGTTGTAGGTGCTGAAAGATCGGGCCATTGGTCGTGCGGTATATTCAGACTCTCAGCATTGAGGAATGCATCCCAATTGAGAGCCATTACGACGGTCGATGGGAGGGTCGTTGCACGAGAGCGCTCACGCGTTGATCAGGAGATATGCACGAGTCGTGCCAATGTGGCCCGGCCAAGGCAGTGATGCGGTTAGATTCCGGATGAAGGCGCCCGAAGAAGCTGGGGTCGAGAATATAAGCTCGAGGCTTCCTTCGGATTCCTTTGTCTCGAGGATGTAGCAAAGTTCGCTTAGGATGTTGATGGGTGCGGAGACAACTCGAGCACATGGGCCTGGGTTGCGTTACGTCGACCCTGAAGGAGCCGTTTCTCATGAGGCTGGGTACAGACACAATAGCGCAAAATCGTGCAATAGCTGGTGACTTTGGGCGAATTTCACAGCGGTATTATCGGTACAATGGAAGGCAGCCGGTACAATGGAAGGCAGCCGGTCGTGCAGAACCGATTGTTGCAGATGGAGCAAGTACCTGAACGCGGAAGACTTTTTCAGTCACTTGAACGGGTATCTCGGTGCAGCGATGAAGCACAAGCTGTCGAGCCCACGGTCCTGGGGGCGCCCAGAAAGCATATCAGACCACCAGAGGTGGCGTGACATTCGCTGGGGGCCCGCTTTTCCATTCTGAGCCTGGGCTGCATCCTGGCAGGCCGGGGGACTTTGCGCCATCGCCGCAACTACGTGACGAGGTCCGCTCTCCAAACTTTGCGGTGGCACATCATGAGATGCGATGTTTGTACTTGTTGTTGTTGAGGATGAGGCTACAGTCGGTGTGGGCTCGGGTTTAAGCAAAGCGTTCGCCCTTAAGTTAGCGCATTGCTACTTACCCCCGACCGGGCGTCGGCTTTCCGAGCCCTACGTGATGACTGGGGAAACAGAAACAGCACTGGTCTTTGAGATGTACAATATACAGGCGGGAAAGCTTGAGGGAAAGCAGTCCGAGTCTAACATGGTTGCCAGTGATTTGAGAAGTCTAGCTGCACAGGGCTCGAGAGGTCTGCTGAACCGGAGCCTGTAGGCAGACACCAGATCCTCATCAGCCCATCTCTACCGATGCCCCTTTCGGCACATCCAAAGGTGCAGATCTTGCAGCTCGGTGAGATTCCTGTCAATGCGAGTTCACAGGACGACCCACCCCATGTTCCCCCAGGTAGATCGAGGAGCTGGACTCCATACTAGACATGCATGCCTGCGTTGCGCGCCTTCGTAATCGTTCGGCTTCAGTGGTACAACCATCTTAGGTTTGAACTAGAGGAATCACTTCAGCAAGCCGCACCAACAAGATACGCTGCTCCAGCTGAAGGCCACTTCTTCCATCGCTGCCGCGCGCTGAACATCTGCCTGCTTGCTTCCGCGGTTCATTTGCAATAGTGGAATAGAAAATCAGAGACGGACGCTCGCAACATGAATTCGCATCTTGCGTTTCACTGGACGTGTTGTGTGGGCTTTGCACAGAGCCATAAACGTTGACCAGTCGATGAAACGGCATGTGTAGGCATGACGGCAGATAGCACCACTTGGCCTGGTAGATGGTTTCATCCGCGCTATGATTGATACGTGTCGAGCGAACATGAATTTACCAAGTCGGTAATGAGTTTCTCAGATTGCATTGCAAAGCGCATCCAGCAGCCAGCATTCGAGAAATCCTTCGAATGCTGGTTGATGTGTTTATCATCGCAGGTTCACACGCGAAGGGGCAAGAACCAAGCCACAGTGTGCGTCCACGGCGCGCTAGGTGGGATATCAGACGACATGTCCCTGTCAGGCCTTAGCAAATCAATACTGTCACTCAATGTCAAGATATTGAACGGTGCATAGGGGTATCACACCATGAAGGCGACGGGCAAAGGCCGCGGCCACTCCATCATACTGGCCTTCACGATGTTTTTCCCAGGTATGATGGTTCGGTGGCATAGTGGACAGTACTCGTTGCAGCGGCCAAACCACTCATCCAGACACTGCGCGTGGAATGCGTGAGAGCATCGCAGACCGCGTATCTGCGCGTCTTCGTCGAACTCGTCGAGACAGATCGCACTGCGGTTCGGTCAGTGTACAGCTAAACGAGTTCCTGAACCAATCACTTGCCACACTGGATCAGTCGTCAGAAGCGAGCTAGGGTGTTTATCTTTTTGCGCTGCCTGCCAGTTGTGGAACGATTCTATCTTGATAGTGTTTTCGAGCTCTCCTCGTCGCTGTTGCATGCGCTCAGCTTTTCGTGCCGCCTCAACGTCATGAGTGAGTCCTGGTAAGAGATACGATCTGTGACGGTGTCTTCTCAGAATAGTAAGTACTGATCTCAGAGTCAGGCAACGCAGGGTCTTGAGTGTCTTACAGTATCAACAGCGTCACCAGGAGGACGACAAAACACGCAGGTACTATGATACCGATAATGATGGTGTTGCCATTTGGGTTCTGTGTCATGTCTGGATTGTTCGCCATCTTCACATAAGTTCGGTGGTCAGAGTACGGTCGTTCTGTGTATGGTATCTCTCAGTGTAAATATTTACGTGGTTGTGTGATCTTTCGAGGTCGATGATTTGAGCTTCTTGCATAAAACAGGTGTCGCAGCTGTTTCGAAAGCGTGCTACTCGGACATGTCAGCGTGGTGCCACTTTGTGAACACTCAACGACTGTCAACAGCACGCCGTGCTTCTCGCCAAGCATTTATGTTCTGAACGACGAAAAGAAGGAGCAAATGTGCTTAGAGGTGGGGATGGTGATAAGTTCATATGATACGACACCAAGGTTAGCGGGGTGCCGCTCCATTGAACTAAAACGGGCCTTTCCGGTCATGCCATGCTTACCGGACCTCTCAAATCGTGCGCCAATTGGCCAAGCGAGGATCTGTCAGACTTTCGCGTATCCGTTCCAAGGTTGGTGTTCTTGTGACGCGGGGAAGCTGCTGGGGTCATCACATCTGCATCAAGACCGGCGAAGACTGGATCGCTTTATTGTGGCACACTGCGCGACTCGCCGCCGTAAACGTGCAGATTCGAGGCTTGTGATACCGGAGTACAGCTCGGTATTACAAGCGGGGCGTTATTGTGAGATAAGTGGAAGGTCATGATAGCAGAGATGTGTGGCTGCTGTCGCAAACGCTAGTCACTTTCTGAATAGATAGGTGACTAGCTACGGTAGCCCTCGAGCTGTCGATCAGGGCAGGGCTGCTGCACTTTATCACACCACATCACGGTAATAACGAGACAAAGTTTGAAAACCTGAGCGTATTCTAAAGCTTGCCCGCTTGTTCGAAACCGGCAACATCTTCGCGCCCATTGCCGCTGTATTTGCCATCTTCCACAGGCCGTGGCAAGATATCGCGTAAACTGCGGCCTGATACATCACAGAATTCATCAAACTTCGCATCCGTATTGCCAGCCTCGACCAACGCTGCAGCGTAAATCTCGCGGTAGTAGTGGATGCTCCATGCCATGTGTGGCGCTCAGAACAAGTTGTTGGCATAGCGGGAATACCAATCGCTGCGAAGGAACTTGGGGACCGCAGCAGCCACTATGCAACTGGGGCCCACATACGAGTGGTCCTAGTCCATGCGCCTGTGACGTTACCCTCCGCATCGATGAGGATATTCTACAGGTCCAGATTGTCGTTGTGACTCGTGAAAGCCTCGGCTATCTCACCGTCAGAATGTGTGAACGGCGGCTGTACGCTGATGCGGTTCGAAATCGTACGTCTAACCTCTTCTTTATAACGAAGCTCGTTCGCATCGTAGTCTGGATCAAACTTGTGGTTCCTCCGGACGGCCTGGCCCATAAAAAGGTAAGAGGACTGCGAGGCTTGCAAGTCAACGATCTTGGTTCGCTCATGAAAGTTTGCGGCGGTGGCGAAATTCTGACAGCATATAGATCCAGTAGAGCTGATCGACTGGCCATCATTTGAGACGATGGGCATACCGATCTTATCGAACGATAGGCGTTGAAACTCCGTCATAATTTTACCATATAGATTGAGCGCCTACACCCGGCAGTTCTGCCATTAAGATGAAGGGGAAGCCAAGCTCATTGTCATGGTTGGAGAAGTGGTGCACGATGTGCATTAGGGGCGCAATGGTGTGTGCACGGATGTACTTGATCAAACCCACCTCCCGGTTCAAGACGTAAGCATCCCGAGGTCGTCTTTGGTCCAGTTAGTGACCGAGCCATGCGCTGGTACGCGTACAGCGTAGGTTATAGATGAGTCTTCCGTGACAAGCTTGAGGAACACGGCACAATTGTAAGTGCCTAACTTGCTGGCTGCGACTTGTGCGTAATGGTCAACGCCAGACTTGCTCTTGCTGGTCATCGTCTATGAGTATAGGTACATATGACACCATTAAAGTCACTGACAGGTGCAACAGGACTCTATTGTTTATTAGCGACCACGCACAAGTTCAACTGATACTTAACAGTCATCTGGCCGGTATGCCTACACCATTGCCTATGTAACGACTGTGATAGCAGGTTTGATAGTTCATTCATCAAACCTGGCCTTGTCTTCGTATCGTGAGAAATCATGATTGAACACGATGTAACAACTGATGGTGCTAACGAGAACAGATTTGTCGGAATAGCCGAGCTCCAGTGGCTTGCGGTGGAATGACACCGTCATGCAGAAGCAAAAACTTGCTCATACGCTTTCAATCGAAAATTAAAGGAGATAAAGAATGTTGTCGCAACGAAGTGTGATGCCGACATGAGCGTTGCAGTGAGTAGTGCTGGTGTGAAGGAGAGAGCTTCGCTCGGAATAAACAGCCCTTCGGCATTCCCCCCATGCGCCCTTTCCGCGGCTTCAGGATTGACAATCACCATCGCCTGCATGAATCCATAGATCATCAAATTTGATTAGATCTGGTGATTATTGGTGTGTAGTACATACAATATTGTGACAGGCGGTATGGCAAGGGTATCCAACAGTCTAAAAAATATATGCGCTTGCTGTCACAGCAATTTGGTACGCATGAGCGATGGTATCCGCCACTCAACCCTCAGCAGCATCTGGACAAGAATGAAACCGAAAGGGTGTCGAGAACCAAATGAAAAGGAGAATGTCTATCATAACAAGGCGCAGCCTTTCTTGACATAGACTTATCAAATCGAAGCTTGCGGTCTGACCGCCAGTCTAGTCGCTGGCGCAAAGGCAGAGTAATCGGGGGGTAGATCGTCTCTCTGCACACTCACACTCCCGTCAAAGTTGGGCGGCGCCACGCTCCTAGGTTCGAACATGCCCGCTGACGCACGGTACATGACTGCCTCTACGCTTCTCGCCCTCGCGTTCTCAATCCCCGTGTCACTCCCGTCTGCGCAGATCTGCACCGGCACCTTAAGACTCATGCTAGACCCGCCCTGTGGTGTAAACTCAAATTTGAGGGTATATATTCGGCTAATTAGGCAGGTGTGGAAAGTGGGGACGAAGTTCTTCTTCTCAGTGAGCGTGACCGGTACCAGAATACACGCGGTGTAGAAAGTGCCGTTCTTATAGTTGCTAGATGGCGACAAGATGCCTGCTGCGAAGGCTTGCGCGGCGGAGCTAGATGTCGAGCAATCCGAAATTCCGGAGTCGCGGCGCTGCAGCGATTCGGGTGCGGGGTTGGAAGACATGGAGTGTGACTCCCACTTGGCTTTGGTGATACAGAGGCTGTTCAGGGCGACGTTTTGGGCGTATACGCCCTGGGACATATCGAACGCCATGTGGGTCCGAGAGGGCAGGTTGTGTCGAGGGTTGCTTGCATAGAAGGTTGTTGCCTTGAGCTTGGTGTGGAGTGAGTTCAGCGCTGGGGGCTGCGTTCCTTCTTCAGCGGGGTCGAAACGCAAAACAAGCTTGGCTATTGTGGCAATAGGTTTGTTGTTTGTTGTGCGGGCTCCTGGAATACTGAATGGTGCTGGTTGCATGGTTTGAGCCGTCAGTGTACCTAATCTCCCCTTGAACAACCCTTTCTTGATGGTCTTCTCTTGCTTTGACCGGTACTCGTCTATGCCATCGATGTTGAGAGGGGCTTGCTCCTCAAAGGCAGGCTTCACGCGAACTTTCTTCAAGCGTTCTGCAAGGATGTGGATGACGTTGTCAGTGAGTCCCCGCTGAGCGATCCTGACCTTGACGCCATAAGTGATCTTCGACATCTCTGGGGCAAGATCATCAAGTAAGGCACTACCAAAGCCCGATAGGTCTGGGTCACCAAAGCTTGGTGGAAGCATCAAGTGTTGGTCGCGAATGGGGTCCGCCACCACGTTGTGGGTGCATGCCTTAGGGAGCAGCCTCTCTGGGATATTGAATGTGAATGGAAACTTGTATACTCTTCCAGCCTCGAAGACTCTAGGTGTTGAGAAGCTCGATTGATCCACTGGCTGCCGCAATGTAAGGAATCTGTGTGAGCTCTCTGTTCGTCCTGTCAGAGAAGGCGTGGTTGTGACTCTATCAACAAATGTGTTCGCGGTGCCTGTTTCCTAAGTAAGCTTTCGTCTTTTAGATCTGGCCAAGCCAATACGTGCAGATGACGGATGTGTTCACTCACCAATGAAGGCGATATCAATGTCCTCGAAGCGAGTGTCGGATGGCGCGGTGATCTCAATGTAGCCTGAGATGGTATCCATGGTGGAGTAGCTTGGGATGATGCGGCGTGGGCCATCGCTGTCGTTCATGACGAACTCGATGTTTGGCTGGCCCATGTTTGCCAATGTTCGGGCTTTGCCCACGATCTGGTTGCCTACGCTACTAATAGGGTGAGTACGAAAGCCAGAGCTGATCGATGCTCGCGAGGAGGATGGCATCTTGAGGGTATTGTGCGCCTCAATACTGAGGGCTGTTGATTCTCGAAGGGACAAAGATAAAGAGAGAGGTTGCACAAGATGGTGGGGAACAGAGCTGAGATAAGCTTGTGAATGCGGAGCAGACTTCAACTAGCCGCCAGGTCAAACAGAAGAAGACCTTTTGCCTGCTCCTGGTCTCGTATTGGGTGACTGCGAGGCTGCAAACAAGCCTGGGGTCACGATCCTCTTATACATCTCGACACCCTCCTACCTGAGTCACATGGCAAGTGCGTGGCTCGATGGTCGACAGCTGCAGGATACAGGTGCAGAGAAAGCGTGGCTTGGCTAACGGGCGCGGGCAAAAAGGGCGCGGGGACTCATCCACCACGCCCTACACAAAGCTGCAGCCAATGACATGAGGCGCTAAGTAGAAGTTCCTTTGAATCATCCTCGAAGAAATTCATTCTTTGTTGTTGTCGCCTAAGGCGAAAACTCGAAACGGATACGGCCTGTTGTCTAGAACCAGTTGCTAGCTTGCATGGGCAGAGTGGAGAAGCAGCATTGTGGTGTTTCTCGTGGTGCCGCATTCAGCCTCAACCTTCCCATAGCTGTCGCACCCTCAAAGCTAGCAAACAAGCACACAGTGTATGTTAAGTTTACACGACGAGACGCGTATTCTCATCTTGGAACAGCAACTGCCGTGCAGTCTAGCCCCTGGGCCAAGTGATTTCGATAATGCTCTACAATTGTGCGTTAAGCCTCGTGTCTCTTAGCCATGACCTACCTTACACTGTACAACTTCCAAACTGTTACTCAGCCGCACAGACTCTGTCGACAATTCTTAACGTATACGGCCATGAGTGGATACTGCGTGTCATTGGCCTGGCAGCAAATTTTACCAACCATGCGTTACGATGTTAGACTCAATGTTTCAACGTACTCAACGGTCGGTGGCCGCCGACGAGCAAATTTTTCATCATCATGATGCAAATGACAGGCCGATGTGGACTGCATGGTGCTCGCCGCTGGCGGTCTCCAGTCCTGTTTTGGACTGTGATGTTGTTTGCGCGTCAACAACGCCTTGGGAATGACAAGTTGCCCAGTACAGCCACAAGGCGCGAGGAAAAGAGCGTTGCTGACATTTCTCAGCGGGTCTCGGATTGACTCACAGCACTGGCCGGTATCGCTATCGCTTCGGATTGCCGCATTTAATTGGACGCGCAATGAATTCCGAAGGACATCGTGTGCTTGTGGAACTCCGAATGACCAAGCAAGCCATCAAGCACGACTTGTGATGATCTCAAGATAGCAGGCACTCGTTTACTGGTCATGACCTATGCTAATCGGTAGTGATGGGCGATTCAATGTGGCTGGAATTCCGAGCTACAAAGGTATGCCGTTCACGCGGCATTTGCCGTGCAGAATAGGCAGCAAGTATCGAGACTGTCTCGCAAAACGATGCTCAATCACGGCAGATCATCGATCAAGCTTATTTCATTCCGGCATACAGTGGCTCCTGAATCGAACTACGAATGCGGAGAGTGGGTATCCATCTCTCCGCAAGCTGCACGTCGTGACTCAGATTCAGCAGTCAAGCTTCTTTTCCCTTTTCCATTAGCTGTGTGCATTTTATTTGACAGTATGGACCATCCGCTAATTCATTGTATTTGCGTCGGTCTTCTCGGTTGCGTGCTGGATCTCGCCCAGCGTAAAGTGCATTCGGCACAATCTTCTTCACTTCTGCCGCCGCGAGCCTAGCATATCGGAACTGCTTGCCTTCTCCCAAGTCATCCTATCATATCCCGTTCGAGGGGAAACCGTCGAGCTGTGTTATCACTGTGCAGAGCACTCTGATGCTCCTGTACATTTGTGGGATGAAGCTTTCACGCTTGTATGTGAAGGCCCACCAGCACACACCGGTTATGAGCAGACTGAGACATGTGGTCGTCAACACCTTCGGATTATCAGTGGAAAGACCGAAGTTGTATCTGGAGTGCTCGACATGGCGGCCGTCAGCATGCTCAAGCCAAACAGCTTTTTGCGTTTGGAGTGCTTCACCGAGCACCCAATCCGTCAGGAACATGACCTGACTTGGGAGACTCTGGACCAAAGACGGGTCAATCAATGAATTCGCTGCATCCTTTGGTAAGTGTCTGCTTTTCAGTATTACAAGAGCAGCTACTGAGGAAATGCACCGGAATAGACACCAGAACAAGAAATAGCCACGTTGCCCAAGAACGCTTCCTTTTTCCTCGTTTCTGGTTGATGCTAAATGGTGGATCTATCCCACCCCTAGATTCGCCGAATTTAGAAAGCACATGTTTGGGCCCCGTGATTGTCACGGACGTAACCAACTGCTAATACGTATCGCTCACGCCCAAGATAATTGTTGCGCACACATTGATCAATAGTAGAGACGCTGTGTTGGTCCGGGTTACGCTTTGATACAAGCTGTTATCACAATCAATTGATGTTGTATTGGTGTTCGCTCTATTGCGGAAGTGCTCAGCATACAAGGCGATCAAGACGATCATACCGATTGCAAGAGGGGGTGTCGATGCAGCCATTTCTCGAAGCGACCGCCGGACCGGTCAATCAACAGTTGATTCTTCCAGAAATCCTTCTCGACTCGATTTGGTTCGGTTTCTGCAGCAGAATGCACTAGGATGGAGTCTTCCAAGTCTCGCGGTAGAGGATTCCTTTGTATGCAGCGGCCCAGTTGCTTGAGCTTCTCGAAACTGCTCGGGGAGGAAGTTGTTGATTGAACGTGTCGAAGCTGCCGATATTCACGTACGCTGAATTATCATCCGTGACCATGCAGTACGTCGATAACGATCAGCGAGTGATCGATCGCCTCCGTTGTGGGGTTTATAAGTCTGTGTTGCCGGAGGCCCCGTTTGCGCCGGCTATGTCTTGGACTTCGTGAATGGCCGCCAAAGTATTATAGCTATAGCTACCAGCCATAGCAACGTGTGTAAACACCGGACGCGTCGATGTCCTGCTCTTCCACCACACTCTCGGATCGTGACTTTGCTGCAAGAGGGACTGACCAGTGACAGTTCAGAGAGGAACAGGAACAAGGAAAACAAATATGAGCAAACCTGAGGTTCCTGAGTGCTGCCTTGCCCTGACTGTACTTATTTCCATTCAACGCGCGGCTTGAGGCTTCTCGAAGTTCCGCCATTGACCAGGAACAGCGAGGCTGTGTTCCTGATGGTGCCAAGCCGGCTATGGCGCTGCAAGGCTGCAGCAAAACGTGATGTAAGAGGGGTAAATATACAGGTTGAGGCTGCTGCACTGCTAACAGCGTTCTCGAGATGGCCACATGCGTGCCAGAGCTTGCGGTTCGTCAGTTAGACCTCTGGGCGTGATCAAATGTTGCAAGTTTGGTTCTACACCGGTGAATTATGACCGTCCAAGGCGGGAGCCGCTGGAGAAGAGCACCACGCCGTTTACGCATGCATCAACTATTAACACTCGCGCATGACAATGCGAACATGCTCTTGAGAGAACGCGATCGATGGCAGAGCACATCGTGGGATATCCAGTGACCGACGAACAAGGTCTGTGATGCATGGAGGTGTTCGAGCTCTGAAGCTAGGTATGGCCCCGCGGCTACATACCGTTCAAACGTCACGCGTCCATCAACGCTCTGCACCGTGTAACAGAGGAAGGCAACTTCCACATTGTTCGACGGCCATACTAAATCTTCTTGACATTACAAGTGCAGTTGCTCGGCATAGGATGACACCTGCAGCTGGTTGCTTACTCACCAGGCACCGCTTCTCCTACTTCCCACCTTGAGCTCGTGCACTATCTAATCCCCTCACTTCATCTGACCCTCACAATGGCCTCAATCACAAGTCCCGCTCGCGCAGACCTGCCGACTCCTCCAGCTTCGTCTGCAGCTGCCTCGCAGCACCCATCGCCTCTACCCCAGCCTCGAAGGCACCCACTGCAACCCGGCGGCACGAAAGAGAGCGAGCTCATCAGATACCTGGACCATGGTCTGAATCAGATCCAGAAACGCGTTGACAATCGCGTGACGCATAGGAGAACGCCGGCCCTATTGGATCAGGAAGGAGGCTATCGCGCATTCTGGGAAGTCGCAAAGGACCTTGACGGCCTTGTGGATGTAGTCTGGGTCTCAGGTTCACGTATGTGCTCATTCCAAGCCCTCGAATAGAATTGGGCTGACTGGAGACTATTCCAGCCAATCTGCAGGTTCCCTACCTTCTTAACATGGCTGTACTCGCGGTCGAGTTCTTGCCGTGGTTCCACAACACCGCCCGTTCCACACAAGCCACTTTCAGACTCCTCTCGAAGCTCGACTATGCCTTCTCATCTCTTTTGACAGGGCGCGACTCCTCAACGGGCGAGACCTTGCCAGGCTTCGAGGCTGGCCGTTCGATAGCGACAACAGACAAAGTGCGATTGAAGGGCATCGTGGACCGCACACGATTGACCGTCGTACGCACGCTGAGTGGAGAAAGCGTTTTGGGAGAAGACGAACAGGGTAGCGACGAAGAAGCAATGGAAACAGACACAGAGAGCAGCCAGAAGACTGCAAATGGCGCAAATCCGGACACCGTCGTCTTCGAAGGGTTCGAGAACAATGACAACGAAGACGCGGATGAAGACTGGGAGGAGCGCAATATTGGTAGTATCTATGAAATGACGATAGGAGAGCTAGGAGATGTTCTTGGCGGGCCGCCCATTGGGATCATCACTGAAGAATGGAGCGTCAGTGGGACTGACAAAGAAAGGAGGGGTCAAGGATTCATCGAGTCTGGTGGTGAGATCGAGCTCTAAGTATTAGCCTGTCCATGGACATGGGCAGACGATTCTCCAGTCTTGCCCAAAGGGCGCCGATAACCTCTGATGTCCCTGAAATCCGAGGTCTTAACATATCTTACTACTGGGATGTCCGAGTTACTGACCCAAACCAACGGAGTTCATTTGCGTAACGCATCATCCTGGTGAGGCCAGTGTCCGCAGGCCAGCTTGTCCAAAACGGTGGTCCGCTCGAGCAAGCTTCACCTACGCACCCTCAGCCAGCCAAACCGAAGAGACTGAGAATCACATTGCAGCATTGACAGCAACGAGGAAAACTCATTAGCCGTATTCTATCAGTGCAGAATGTGCAGACCTTCCTGTGGCATGCCCAAGTGCAGTGGGCAGGAACGTCCGTTTGCTCTTTCCCAAACCGACACACGCTACGTCACGCGACCGCGCGATTAGCTTGGCTCCGCCACACCCACAGTAGCAATATCGCGCCACAACACGAGCGGTCAATCCGTAAACGCCAGACGGACACGCATACTCGGCGCCGGTCGTCACACTTCATCCCACTACATGTACAATAGTGTTGCTCAGTGCATCAATTCCTCCAGTATATCTTCCACCCTCTCTTAGAATGCCAGTCTACCATGCTAGGAGTATCGCCGTTCGCCTGGGCTCGATGCCTCTCGCCGAGACAACCACCAGTGACGTTGTCCTTAAGAAGGGCGAAGTAGCCAAGCGACAGAGTGAAGCTGCCGAGAAGAAAATACTACGCAGTGGCTACCTGAACGAGAAGCGCGTACTGTTCCCCGGTGATCGCGACGGCTTCGAGCTCAATTGGCTGGGCAATGCACCGTTCATGCAGACTCAGGTCAGTCCTGACTTTACTCAATCCTCAGCGCCGGACCAAGACCCCAAAACGGCAGAACACAGCCGTCTCCAAGCGCTCACATTGCATGTCAAGCTTTCTGACAAGGCATTCCTGTCCGGCTTTAACAACAAAACACACTTGAAGATTGAAGTACTGTTCAATGGCCAATTGTCGACATGCTCCCTGATTCACACAAATGACATACGTTCTGGCGCCAAGTCTCTGCACCAAATCTTCGCCGGCTATCGAATAGACTTCCTTGCCGAGAGACCTTGGATCCTGCTGCCGCCTTTTACAACCGCCGACGGCGGAGTTCGGCGATTCCGCAAGACCATCACGCCGGCGGAGCGTTGGGAGGAAATCAGTGCTGCGATTCTGAAAGAAGCCGAAGAGCGAGGTACGGACAAGTGTGGGGAATCGCCCCCATCCGCTGCGTTCTTGCATGCAATGGCAAGCATGGATATGCCTGAGTGCGTCAAAACCATGCAGAAGCCGGGTGGCAGAAAGTTTGGTCTTGTGGATGTCGTCATTACGGCCGGCTTTGGCAGCAAAGTCACCACCGGAACAAACTATCTAAAGCGCCCACACAGACTCAGAGATTCGAACTACGTCGTGCGGTCCGCGATCGCGAGGGATGAAGAGGTTGCCGCAGCTGATTCTGACGACTTACAAGATACCACTGGCAAGCTGCCGCAGGAGACGAACCCGGATATCACCACAAATGAGGTAGATCGACGAGAAAGCGGCGCACTTGACGAGCGTTCTCGCAAGCGTCGAGGCATTTCATCATTCGAAGAGCTGCCGCAGCATTTGCCAAACAAGTCAATCTTCCAGAGCCCTCTCAACCCTTTCATGAGCAGGCAAATACCTATCTTGCCTCCTCCAGTTCGGCAGGCATTTCCGAACAGCCTCTTCCCAACTTCAGGTGCAGTCAGTCCACGTTGTCCGTCGCCAGAGTATCGGAGCGATGGCCAAAAGAAACCGCTAGCCGCGAACGATCGCAACCGTTCTTACAGCATATCCTACGAGAGCAACGATACGCAGGAACGGCAGCGTGACGCCTTCCGTGTGTTCGAAGCATACCACTCTCCCCTTCCAGAACCCGAGTTGCACGCTCTGCAAGCGGGCTCTTTGAACCCAGCCTTGTCCAGCATGCCACTGTCCGAGAGGACAGATACTCGTGGAATGATCGGCGGTCCGCCATCCGCAGGCTCACCTTCTATCTCTAGCCCAATGACATATGTTCCCGGCTACCAAGCTCCATCCTTTGCAGAGCCCAACTTCGCTGCGCAAATGGACACCACCATCTCTGGGACTAATGTCGGTCTTTCCACATCATTCGTGGCGCCGACTGCGCTGATGATTCCTACACCGGCAAATTGGCCAACTCCCCCGGGAACGATGGTATCGCCATACTGTCAGCCCATGCACCTCCCGCAGCCTCAAGTAAGCTCATACTCGTATCCTGGAGGTCTTCCGTCATACAAGCTCCCGAATGAGCTACCCAACCTTATACCACAGACACCACCATTCCATGAACACTCAAGACCTGCCCAATTTGCAACACCACTCAGGTCATCACCGCCAACTTTCCAACTGTGTGGGCCGCTACCGCCAACGGCAATGTTTTCGGTGACTTCGAAGCCTAGAAGAAGCTCGTCGCCCGACAAAAGTATCGCTGCGGACGGTCTGAACCATTATCAGCATAGTGTACTGATCAACCGCCTGGTGATCACCGGCAGGAACGGGAAGCCACTAGTCGACCACGTGTGGAAATTACCTCAGCACATAATCGTGAATCGTAAGAACGGCAATAGTGCCTTCGTTGGAGGTCCAGCGCAGACGCCTACCTCATCATGTTCAGAGACGGGCGCTCAGTCTCGTGCTAGGGAGAAGAACCACTCACCCAACAAGACTTCTTGGGCAACCTTTCGGACAGCTTTACCACCAGAACAGTGGCAGTCGAACAACACTGGGCAGCCTATTCACGATCAAAGGCGCGACAGCGTCCAGGATGGACAAGTTGAGCAATCGATGAACGTGCCGCTGCCATACCTCAGGAGACATCAAGGGCCTGTCAACGAGGCCATCCCAATCAACTCCAGGATCGATGTACCAGAAATGATTGCACCATTCGTGCCAGCACATTTGTTGGCTGCAGCTACGTCGGTGTCGGCTCCCACGCCAATGCGGGAGCCTATATTTGCGTCGCCCGTGCAGCCGACTACGTTGCAGCGTCGTAACTGCCCTAGCAATGCTTTACCAGGTATACAGGACCTCAAAGCGACCAGCTTTCTTTTCGATGACCCTGGGGAGGTTCTGCGCGAAGCAGCAAGGATGAGACGTTCCAGGTCGCCCACCAAACCAGCAGCGACAGCTCACGTGCTCCATGTCCAGCCACCAGCACACCCAGAAACTCAAAGAAGCTCGTCACCTCTGTCTAGTGTGCCTTCATCCCCTTTGGCTGAAAAACCAGCCGAAGTAGCTGACCACACAGGTATACCAAACCAGCTTACGCAGCTCGACGGCTCGCCGGAACGTACGCTTCCAGCAACATCACCGCGCAAACTACCCACACCTTCACTCAAGAAGCTATCCTTCGTGGCGCCAAAGCTGCAGGGCCCAGATCCCGCGACCCCACAATTATCCATATCGCAAAAATCAAAAAAGCGCAAAGCTTTGCACCAGTCGCCGACTAGGCCTCCGCGAAGCCCTGGCCGCCTCAAGACCGTGGACAACCCTCCACTGAACGATGACTGTGTGATTGCACTCGCCGAGAGCTTTGATAAGAAGGAAGAGAGAGGGGTTCTGCGACAGGTCAAGGGCGAGAGACAGGGGGTGTTCAGGGAGGAGTACGTGGTGCTTGCCGTGCGGTTCTTTATCGCTGGTGATTGATCTCAACCATATATGGGCTGACGATCTGCGGAGATTTCTACAGAGAGTAACAAGAGGAGAGTATGTATAAAAAGCAGATGTCTGGAGGTATTTAGCCAATGGAGCTACACCGGCCGGCGACAGGGAGATGCTCAAATGGAGTATCACGGGGGTAGAAAGGGATTTTACTGGTCAAAGACTTCATTGCCAGTTCCTTGTAGAAGTCCATGCATTCACTGAGAAATTGGCAAACCCGATGCCTCTAATGCTTTAATTGCTTTAATATGCAGCCGCAATTTGCAACAGGGCACATCCCGCGCCTGCGGTGAGAGGAATACACATTATCGAGCCCCGCATCTCAAAGTCAGCCATCCATCCTTTATTTGAGATCTTCCTGAATTCATCCCAAAAAACTCAGAAGTGACGATACATCGCAAACTTATCGGTAAAGGCTAGCAAGAGCAGAACAGAGATTCGACCGTGCAACATCGTCCTCATAACACCGTCTTACCACCCCATCCAGCAACTAGCAAGTGGTCCTCCAAACGACTTCGCGTCCTATCCTAGAAAATAACTACGTTAGCGCATGGTACGGCACCTGCAGGCTATCAGGTAGCAGAACGAGTCGGGTGCATGTTACAGAGAACTGCCTCTCGCAGATACTCTGAAGAAAGTATGGGCTAGCTTGATTATCTGCGTGGCTGTCAGTGACTGAATGAACGGTTTTGACGGAATGGGTAGAGAGATAGAGATTTTGTCAGGAGCCGCGATCGAACGATTCGATCAGGGGCGTTCATGATCGAACTTTGGCTTATGCAATGGGCTACGCTACATGTTAAAGACTAAAGGTGCGTGTTTAGTAGAGAAAGCACTCGGGTTCTGAGTCTGCCGCATGTGCCTGGTTTGTGAGCGATGATAGACGTTTCTGTTGGGACTGAAGGCAATCGCAGCTTGCCTGAGCCTGTGCAATTGGCTTAAAGATCAGGAAGATAGCAGTTTCGAATGATACAGTCCATCAAAGACGATACCTGAAGCCGAATGTATCCCAGTCCGTGACATCGTCGAGGTCCTCAGCTTGCAGGTCCACCTCAGCTACCCTCGTACTTTGCCCCCCCTCAGTAAACTTTCCCACCGACACACCGGCAGATCCAGCACTACCTTTAAATCCCTCATCCCTCTCCCTCTTCGCGTTTAGCCACTGTAAGTAGCACCTTAATACAACCGCCAGCCCTACCACCAAACAGTAGCAGACAAGGATCGCTCTGAACGCAGTGTTGTAATGCGGTGCCTCTCCTGCGCGAAAGAATTGCGGCCCAGCAATGTTTCCCACACAGTACGCAATAAAGAGTAGCGCAGTCATTGTCATTTTCTTAGTCACGCCCTTGTAGTTTGCGCCTACGAGGGACATGAGCAGTGGTATTGCGCCCGGGCCGGTGGACAGTAGGAAGTAACCGAAGAGCTGGACGCCAGAAGAGGTCTTTGGGCGTACGTAGATGAGTGAACTACCGACAATGGCGGGTATTACTACGCATATGATCAACATGCAGTTCATCTGCCGGAAACGACCGGCGAGGTAGCCCGTGCCGGCGATTGTGCTGGCTGCGATGACGGAGGCGGGGATCACGAGGAGGGTCGATTGAAGGCTCGTAAATCCAAAGCTCTTAAGAACTATATTGCCGAAGTTCTGGGTCCCGCCGTTAGGTATCTGAGTAAGCAAACTCATGCTGAAAATGATCCACGTCTTGGGATCGCGAAGGCATTCGAGCGCCTGGCGAAGCTTCCACTTGGTGTTGTCGGTTATTCCGGTACCTGCAAGAACTACACGGCGTAATGCAACCTCACGCTCTTCCTCGGTCAGGAATTTGGCTTCCGCAATGGTATCTGGTAAGAATAGAAGCATTGGAATACCCCAGAGGAATGTTAGTGCCCCGAGAATGATGTACATCCATTTCCAAGCCGGAATTGAGCCCTCAATATGGCCTAGGCCGTATGCGAGGAAGGATGCGACGAGACCGCCGACAGAATTGCCGGCGAACCATAGACCTGTGCGTTTGGGGATTTCATCTCGAGTATACCTATGCATCATCAGCATGAGATACCCCCTCTCATGATATGATTACCATCTTTAAGCTTACCAGGTACTCGTGATGAAGAGAAAAGCCGGTGTGGTCGTCGCTTCTGCAACACCGAGCAGAAAACGCACAGTGACTAAGCCACCATAGTTGCTGCAGACTGCAGTAAGGGCGACGACCATTCCCCAAATGAATGTGTTGGCTGCAAGGTACTTTGATACAGGAAGGCGCGTGATCAGGAAGGTCGTAGGGTATTCCCAGAAGAAGTAACCGAAGTAAAAGACACTGGAGACCCAAGAGTATTGTTGGCCTTTCAGATGCTGTCATCGTCAGCAAGGCAAAATCAGCAAAGGTAACAACAACAGCAATCGAGCTCACTGTGTCCTCTCGCAGACCAAACACTGAGGCTGAAGACAAGATTGTTTTGTCCATGAAGTTCAGGTTGTATGTGATGAACATAAGCGGGATGAGTCGCCAGTCGATCTTGCGCAGCACGCGCTTCTCCATGTCGTCTCCATGTTGGTCAGTCTCCTGGACTGCTTCGTGTCCAGGCATGGCGATCTTCATCTTTCGCTAGAGCTTGACGAAGCACTATGTCGCGCTGGCAGATCGGCATACAGGAAGGCCCGTTGCACTTAAATATGTGCCAGCCTGGCATGACCAAGCATCCGGCGCAAGTCTTATCGGTGCTTGACAGGGACCATTGCGGCTGGCCAACGATATCGGAGATAGTGTAGTAGAAGGATGCAAGGAGTGGGGTACGCTAAGAGTGAAGTGGGGATCTTTAAGGAACAGTCTTATTCCGTCGTGCCGCAGCGGAAGATAATACTCAGGCTTACCAAACGACCTGCCACGGGATGTTTGAGAACCCAATGACTTGAGAAAATGCCTCATCGCGCTTGTCAACCTGCTTGAGTAAAAATTCCCTGCCATCTCTGCTGCCGAATTTCAAATCTTGGCCAGAGTCCCGCTGTAGTTTGCTTGGAATGTTCTTCTGGACAACGCGATCTTGTTTCTCAAACTTCTCTAGCTCCTCATATTTGATGGACCACAAAACATTGTGTCCCATATTCGAAACGAATCGAACTCCTCCAGCACCAACGATGAGACGGCCAGTAGTCTTGTCTTGATGCGCAGTGTAGCTGTTGTAGTCGTAGGCAGAATCGAATGTAGGAGACAACGTTGCGAGTGTCGGCGCTATAGGTTTGGATGTTTGTGCGAGACGGGTTCCTTCGGCCTGTATGTATTTGATTGCCCACTCCGCTGCGTGTGGTTAGCAACATTCTACATCGAGTCGGGATGCAACTTACCGTGTGTTGGGATGTTCCATAGCAGACGCTTGGTGGGAGATACGAGAAGCCTGTACTCCGGGAAGTTTACAGCGACCGGGTAGAGCGCGAAGTACGTAACACCCATGGTGAAGGTCATAGTCTTGATGAGCAGCCACATCGGTATTAGAGCGGTGAACAGCGTAACGAGGCCGAGAACGATCAGACTACGTGCTGTTCGATGAGGCACGCGCCATTCGTAGAAACTTTGCACATGTCAATAATTTCACCGCCACAACGGATTTGCATGGCACTTACTTGCGCATGCTCTCGAAGAAGTTGGCTAAATCTGCGAGCTGGACCATGACCCACGGGCCAAGGCGTTCAAGAAGATCGTCAGACCAGTTCTCGTCGCCTTCTTTCACGATCAGCTCTGTTAGCGACAAAGCGGTTACGCGTTGGTTCTCTCGGTGTTCAATGTCTTCACGCAAGTCTTGCATGGTGTTACCATGGGCTCGGCGCTCGATGACCAGGTAGATGAACGCGGCAAGCTGGTTCATGTCAGCAAGTGCTTGATGGGTGAAATGAAGTATACAGAGCTTACACAGCCTGGGAGAAGCGAGTTGAAATACCATAGCACGGAGTATATCGCTAGGTATTTGGTCGTCGTCGGAGGGTGTTCCCAGCGGTAGACTCTACGTGATGTCATGATGAGCTCCTGGAGTGGTGAGGAAGCGATCAAAAAACGCTCGATGTTTGGCACAAAAGTCTGCTTTGACGGTGCTGGTGGATCGGAGCCATATCCGACATACTGCCCCCCGTATTGTTGCGCGTAGTACATGAGCAGCTGTCACTCGTCAGATAATGGCCAAGATGTTCAATGCAAGATTGGTAACTTACATGCTGCCCATATGCCTTCCAATCGATGACCAGGCCTTCCTGGGGGTTGTACTTCTCAAAGGCAGACCTTGGCTTCAGATGGATCTGTTCGCGCGGCAGAAGCCTGACCTTTGTAACATGACGGTCAAGTGTCCACCGTGCATAGGTAGCTTGACGCCCCTTCATCAATTTGGAGAGGTCTTGAATCGCGAGCAGCCGCTGTGCATCGGTCTTTGCATCCTCGACTGCCTCTGAAGCATGTAGAAGGTCAACCTCATTGCCATGAGGAACCTCCTTTGCTGAGATTTGTCCTGCAACCTGCTGGTTACTATGCTCTGACACTTTGGCCTTGACGGTGTCGACAGGGTTGTTGACGAAGTCTTTGAACGTTGCCTTGTCAGGCTCTGGGGGATCGGTCGCATACCGTGAACCCGAGGGCTCCTCGTTCCCCCCAGCGATTGCTGTTGTAGTTAGATCGAAATCATCAGAAGCCCTTCCAATATGAAGCGTTTTCCTGATCTTAACACCGGCTTTGTGCTTCTTCAGCTTGATGGACTCCTTGACATTGTGAGTGGAAGAGCGTGGACTGTCGGGCTCTGCGTCAATATTTGCGCTTTGTTCTGTATTGTGTGATTCTGGAATTTGAATCTGCGCAGACTCTGTGATCTTTGCTCGATCGAGTCCCACTTCGAATTCGTCGATGAGAACGGGCTCCTGTCGTGCTTGCATGTTGTCTCAGCCGTGGGTGATGCCACCTGTGATCAGAGTTTCCACGGGAGCTAAATCAATTGATTTTAGTAGCAATATAGAAGGGTGACGAAGTTCAATGGCCCAGGGCAATAGTAATAGCTCTTTCACACAATCTACAGCCTGTTTGGCTGCGTGAACTACTTCCGCGGCGTACATATCATGGGCACGTCATTGTCGGTCACTGAGTAGCGTTGCGCGACTGCCTTGGGAGAGACAAAACACGACAAGGCTGGAGCAATAACGATGGATCATAAGTCTTGAGTCGCTTAGGCATGGCAGATGATGCGTTCCAGCTGCAAGTACGTCGTGTGCGGGTGTCACGAATCGGACCGATGACAGCATGGTGACAGCTGTACGAAGTAGGAACGGCAAGATTTCCCGAAACCACTACCGTGTCCGTGCACTCAATGCGCGGATTCAGACAATGCGCCGAACCACCAAAACAGGCACCTGCAAAAATGAGGCTGTAGAGCCACCAATAATGAATAATATCATGAGATTTTGTAGAGTATTGATCTATAGACCTGTGCGAAAAAGCTACTCATACAAATTTAATGGTATTTTGTGGCGGTGCGGCCGCTGCGTGTAGTAACAGTTAAGCGCGCAGGAGGAGGCGTTGCAGGCTTTGGGTGACTACGGGCACCCACACCTCAGCGCGCAGGCTTCTGTTTAACTGTAGAAGATTTTGAGGCTGGCTTACTGCCTTTTAGGGATAATTTGAGAGCTTTTGCAGCGCTGTTCTCTTGCTTCTTACGTGCTCTTTCAGCCTTGCGCGCATCGATGGCTGCTCGCTCCTCAGCCTTGGCCTGGTCTCTCACTGCCTTCTCCCTTGCTCGCTGCTCACGCTTCTCCTCTGCAATCTTCTCTTGATATAGCTTATTAGCGTGACTTAATTCAGCCATCTCTGCTTTTTTAAGCTCTTCTGCCTTCTCCTGCTCCTGTCTTTCTTGCTCACGTGAGCGAGCTTCCTCTACTTTGCGAGGAGACCAGAATACAGCGCCACCGTGATACTCTTGATCATGCTGTAGGTCAAGAGCCTTGCTCTTCTTCTTGTGCTTCTTCTGAGTCCTAAGAACCTGTTTGAGCCCATCTATCTCATGGTGGAGTAGCTGGTTTTGAACTGAGATGTGGTGGAGTGATCGGCGGAGCTTTTTACTCTCCTTACTGCCCTCTTCCTTCACAACCCTGCGCAGCAGAGTCTCAATTTTGAGCCAATCCTCGCCAGAGTAGACTGAAGAAGAGCTGCTGTTGCTATCAGAGGCCTCAGGGGTATTGCTGGCGAAGCGTTTGAGGATAGCGTTGGGCTAAAGGGGTTGGTTGGTTGGTATTCATTTTACGTCTAGTTGATGAGGATGAAGTCCATTATCTCGCCTCCTGCAGGGCATATACAACGTGCTAAGCTATAGAATTACAGTGCTGCCACTACGTTAGAAAGTATTTCTTGCCTACACAGGTATTACTACTATTTTAGAACTACAGCTCCCTGTCTAGTTAGGGAGACTAAGCTATGTGTGTACATTAGGGTAGATCCCTTGTGTGTTTTTAGAGGCAGTTAATTGCTAGAGAAGTGGGAGAGAGGAAGAGTAGGAAGGAGAGTAAGGAGAGAGTATAGTTGTTTGCTACTGTTACAGCACAGGGTAAGCTACTAGGGGCAGACCTTATTGTAGTACTGTGTAAGTTAGATAAAGGCTTTAAAAGCCTCTAGATCCCTAATTAGCGCAGCAGTATACGCTAGGCCATTATTCTAGCTAGATAGTGGTATAGGTAGTTGAAGTAGCTATTAGCTGAAGGCTCCTAGGGTCTTACAGCAGAGCGTAAGGTGCTCTAGTGTCTTGTTACGTCTGTATAAATAGGTAAGTATTGTGTTGTTGTAGCTAAACTTTTAGTTATACTATACAAAGTTACTGTGCATAGATTAAATTAAGAGCAGTCTAGCTAGGGTAGCTCTTAGTAGGTCTAATTCACGTAGTCTGCTGTAAAGTAAGTAGCCTAGCTCCTATCTTCTATACTATGTAGAGAGGCTTTCTTTCTTCTTAGACTACTAGGTCTGCTATGTGTTGTGTAATGTTTTGCAAGCAATAGATTTAATGCCTGCTAGTGTAGGAACAGCAGCCTTTCTAGTAGGGAGTAATAGGTAGTAGGCTTCTAGGTTTGCTAGCCTATTAGCCGCTTTGTTTCCTTTAATGCCTAGATGTCTAGGGGCCTATTTGACAGAGACGTTGTGTGTCTCTATAGCACTATAGCACTCTAAGAAGGCCTATTAAGAGGTAGGGGATGCGCTGCCCTTTAGGCACTATATAACTGAGGTGCTGTCTATACATAGCTAGATTTAGCAAGTGTTAAGGGCTAGTTGTCTTATAGTGTGCTAGAGGCCCCTCTATACTCCTACTACTTCTGCGTTAAAGACGTGTAAGGTAGGGTAGAGTAATCTACATCTAGTCTGCAGTTTTTTTCTGCCCTAATACACTGCAAAGCTATAGGCAACCTACTTTTCTCCTTCTTTTGTGTACTATTTAGAGCTATCTAAGAAGATAGCAATATCTAATAGTAGGAGCTAAGCCTACTATTCTTTAAACACCTTAGCTGCTGTCTTTTTATCTATACTAAGCATTAGGTCTGTTTAGCAGCTAGGTAAGTAGTAAGAGAATATTAGTATTGTCCTAGGTATCTTAGGTAGAAGAGATCCTAGATACTAGACTTTAGTCTGCATTTGTTGCAGCTTTCTAGCTGTCTAGCCTATGCTCATCCTTACAGCTACTGTGTGGCTGGCTAGTGGGTGTTCTACATCTATAGTGCGTAGATAGGTTGCAAAACAGAGTTTAGCTTCTTCTAGCGCAGTAGCAGCTGAAGGTAGTCCAGCGTCTTAGAAGAGAGTAGCAGTAGGGGTTGTTCGCCACACTAGGAGGATGCCTCTTGCTGCTATTGCTAGTGTTTTGTCTATAACAGCTATGTGCCACCTAACATAGGTGCTAACTTGTGCTAGTCTGCTAGGTTTGAGTGTGCGTGGAGGTTTAGTTTAGCCTCTGTACCAGCACTCAGCCCTATACAGAAGAGACAGGTATACGCAGGCTATAGTAGCCTTGTAGAGAGAGCTGGCTAGTGGTCTGTGTGCTAAGTTTGCTAGGCTGCAGATATGATAGGCTACCTTGGCCGCCTTTGCGTTGTGCGTAGCTACATGCTGCTTAAAGGTAAGCTTGTAGTTAAACTAGATCCCTAGCTATTAGAGGGCTGGCTAGGTTCTTTACCTGCTTAGTAAGATTAGATTAACTATAAGCTGCTTATCTACCACATAGGGTGGCGCATAGCTTCTCTTTTGTTAGGTAAGGTAGATTATTTCTTATTTTTCTAGCGCAAAGGTGACCTTATTAGCTGTGCCCTATACTCTAATCTATTGTAGGTCTGCTGCTAGGAGCTTAATATTCTTATCTAGGGAGTGTAAGGCTTAGTATAAGCATATGTTATCTGCGTATCTAAATCTCTTCTTTGTGTCTATAGACAGCAGCTCTGCTAGATACAGTGTGTACAGGACTAGGGAGAGTAGTAAGCCCTGCAGCGTGCTGCAGGCAACTAGGTAGCTAGGGGTAGTGACTTAACCTAGGCAGACTAAAATCCTTTAATTAGTTAGGAAAGAGTTAATAAAGAGGATAGTCCTTTATAGCTATCCCTATTAGGCTATCTAGTAAAGCAGGTAATTCTTAAGAAGAGTGTTAAAGGCGCCTTGCATATCTAAGGTAACTATTATAACATGCTAGCCTTTTGCCCACGCAGCTTCTGTGCTGTGAGTGAACGCTGCAGTAAGATCTACTACTAATTACTTTAGGAGGGTGCCTTTATACTAAGGGCTAAGGATTTTGTAGGTTATAGCAGTCTATGTAATTTTCCTAGCCACTGTTTGTTTAAGCCCCTTTCTAATGCAGGAGAGGAGTGCTATAGGCCTCTATAATTAGGGTGATGTCTAATCTGTCTTTCCTACCTTAGGTATTATAGCTACTTCTGCCAGCTTCTATTGTGCAGGAAAGTAGTTTAGTTTAAGGCACCACTAAAAGATCTGTTGTATAAGTTCTCTAGCCTAGGCCTAGCAGGCGCAGAGCAGTCGCACTGTAGAGCAGTTAGTGCCTGGGGAGGTGCTGGTGACCCCTATTGTGTTTCGCTCTGACTCCTCTAGTGAGATGTGCGTGCTCTACAGGAGAGGGGCCGCAGTCTCCTGATCTGGGTGGTGGCTAAGATTGTTATCTGCTGTGTACTAATTAAGGACTTCCTGTCTAAGTGCCTTAGCCTTCTCTAGGGGGTTAGATATTGTCCTGTTGTCTATAATAAGAGGAGTGTCCTAGTTCTCTAGTGTAAGCTTATGCTAGGCAATAACCTTAAATAGGTCCTTGTTATCCTTAGCACTATTAATAATATGCCTCTAGTACTACCTTTTAGCCTATTAAACTGTACTCTTAAAGGCTTGTGTTTCTTTAAGGAGAGGTCTACCTAGGCAGGTTTGCTAAGCGCGCTTGTAGGCTTAATAAGCAGTCTTTCACTCCTTAGTCTACTACAGCGCAGCGCGTCCTTCCTTGTGGTTAAGCTTGCCTGCTGTTTGTATAGAGTGCTGCACAGTCTCTGTCAGCAGCGCGACATAGTTGTCTAGTTCTGCTGCATCCTGTGCTGCACGCGGATCTGGAATGCTCTAAGCGCCTATTTCCACTAGCCTAGTGAACTTTAGTAGGCTTGCCTCTAGGACTCTGTAGTAATACTAGTCTAGGTGTAGAGTACTAGGTGTGGAAGTAGTGACAGAGGTTACAATTGTCTTATAGTCTAACCTGCTGTGTATGCTAGCATCTACAGCAAACTGAGCGAACAGGACATTAGAGAAGGTGAGATTAATAACATATCTAGCACAGTGTGTTAGCTGTCCTGGCACGCCAATATAGTCTATAGAGGCGGCGGCGGCCCACCTGGCGAGCTCTATGCTGCTGCTAGCTGCGGAAACAGTGGGTTTGAAGTGTAGTAGTCTGGCCAAAGGCCAATAAAGGATATCTACTTCCTAACAACTTTTGCTAAAAAGCATGCACAAGTTAACTAGACGTCTAGTTAACTGCGTAGATAATATATATCCAGCTTAAGCCAAGCCGGCTAAGCTAATGTAACCGGCTAGCTCTAGCTCTTCTTTAGCTTTAGAGTCTAGACCATTACAAGTAACGTAGATTATCACCAAGCCGGCCATATCACCGAACTGGCCATTTTCTCTTAGCACAACTAACACAAGTTACTGCAACTACAATTACTTACTATTAAATAGTGACCTAGTATACTGTATGCTTATATTAGATTTAGAAGATGTTTCTATACCCTCCTAGCACGTTTGTGCGTTGTGTCTAGTTTTGCTGCAGTTCCTACAGCGCTGAACAGTTAACTAAGCTCCTAGTTAACCACCTCTACCCTAAGTCTTCTTAGATGGCTGAGCTGCTACACACGCCTCAGCAGCTACCCGCAATGCTGCTGGGCCATACTCAAGTGTGCCACTATGCTGAATCTGCTTTCTCTTACGCGATTTTCTCTTAGTTATTACTGCTAATTGCTCTTCAAGCTCTTGCACGCAGGCCTTAATAAGGACATTTTTATGCAGTATCTCTTTAGCCCCTTTTACAAGCTTTAAGAACCCCTCTTATACTACACTTAGTAATTGTTAGAAGGAGTTACTTACAAGCTTAGATTAAGACCTAAACTTGTGTGTATTGCTTAGCGTCTTAGATTGCTACAGTATTTTAGGTAGAGGTACTACTAGTAGGGTATGCAGCTGCACTTTAAGGCAATCTAACACTACCTATATATTAGTAGGAATAAGCCCTAATACCTTAAAGGCCTTTTAGTAGTTAACCTTTATAAATATATTAAGGAATATGTCCCTAAAGGCTAGTAGGAAGCCTTCCTTATTAATATAGAAGATGTGTTAGTGTGCTAAGTCTTAAACATATTAGGAGTACTTATGCTTTAATAGCAAGAAATAGACTATATTAAGTAGCTAGAGGATATATAATAAGTAAGGTAGTATATAGAGAGTAAGGATTTAGTTCTCTAGGTAATAGTCCTTAAACTCCTAGTTAAGATAGCTCTTATAGCTGTCTAAGATAAGCAACCTATACACTCCTACCTAACATATCTTTATATACATGTTAAAGTGCTTTAACTACTTAAGGCTAAGTGTGTTATTTGTCTAACTATTCTTAGAGACTAAGAGCTTCTAATTATAGGGTATATCTGTCTCCTTATACTAGGCAGAGATGTAGATGCGTCCTTTGTAGATGATGAAAGGTAGGGTTGCATACCTAGCAGCGCAGATGCTCTGGATAACGGTAACCCACTCGCGATCACCTGGCTGAACAAGCTCTGGCTAAGCACGTCTCTCTAAGCCTGTTACAACCTTTAAAGACAAAGCAACGCCTATCTAGAACCTAGTTTTATTAAAGTTATGCATGTTGTTATTGCAAACACTATACTTAACTTAAGTATCCTCTACTAGCTTAAACTATGCGCTAATTATTTTAGGATCTTCCTGTAGTATCCTCTACCTATCCTTAGCTTAATTAAAGGCCATTTTAAGCTTGTCTGAACGCGTCATAAGCCTGCTAGCCTATAGTTTGCTAACAGGCTCTTCACTACGCACACTAAGTATCTTATTAGCTATATCTGCCACCTCACATAGCTGGGGCGCAAATCCTCGCGAATTAAGGTTAAGTATATACTAGGCTGGCGGATGGGTAGGGTATGCTTTTTTACGTTTTGGCTTATAGCTTCTTAACTAGCAGAGATACGCTTACATAATCTA